>NW_027279669.1:0-208046 GCF_046629955.1 Centroberyx affinis
TCTGAACATCTACCCGTAAAGTTTTGGGTTCAGTTTTGTAGTCAGTGACAGTCACTGCCTCATCAGAAACTTCAAATCAAAATTGTCTCACCTCATAGTTCACGGGCTTCCAAAGTGCATCTAAAACACACTAGAGTCTTTTTAGTGATGTCATCTCACTTATACTGAATACTTGCTCTGGAATTATTCTTCAGAGTTAAAGCGATACACAGACAAAACTGCTCCGTATCGCTGTTACAGGGTCAGTTTTACCATTTCCACCAATGTAATGTAGAACCTGATTCTAGGTCAGCTTTAACTGCCAGGGATCCTGATCTGTGTGCATGCAGTTTCTTCAATAACTATAGTGTGAGCAATACTGTACAATATAGTTACAGTATCTGCAGTGAAAGACTAAACATGCAGTTGTGACTGAAGCGTTGTTTGTATTTTAAAGCTAAATCTTGTTTGGAGTTAATAGGAACCATGAGGGAAGCACAGCCCAATACTGACGTACTGAATTGTCAATGGACTGAAACGGGTCCATAAACCATATGGGTAAAATGAGGACGTGAACTCAATCATGCCAGTGTGGTATAGTCATGCACTGTAGAACTACTTCAGCCAACTGAGTGCGTGTTTGTTTCTTAAGATTTTCAATTGAAGTTTCCATAGATAAAAATAGGCTTGCATTGATTAGTTGGGTGGCAAGCAATCTCAAAGCCTTCCATTGAAATTGCCTTTTTCACTCCAGCTTTCACAATCTGGCCTGTGAAAGTGGGAGATTAAAGTGTCCAGTTGCTGAGTTGATTGCCACACTAAGGGTCGCCATTTGCTTTAAATCCAAACATAAATTCAAGGCATCCCCAAAACAAAACAATTTGAGACATACTTTTTCATTCTTTGACAGAGCTCTTGATATTAGGACTGAAAATCTGACAACTAGACATGTGTACTAGTATATTTAGAATTGTTTGTAACCACCAGAGTAAGCTAGATCTGTTATTTACAAATCCGTTCAAATGTAGACTGTATTTCTACAAGTGATGTACTCTGCAAGAATCTATGTATAATTCAGATCGATGCAGTAATAGGAATCCCAGATTTGGTGAATGGCGTATTATCTATTTTATAAAAGTCTATTATTGGTGACATACAGCCTACTGTGTCAGCGCTGGGTCTAATAATAGACCCATACAAACAATATTAAGCAGTTGTTGTTTTTTTTTAAACTAATTTGAGTGGGGTTTACAGCATCCTACCCAGCATGGTACAGTGTTATATAGTGTTATAGGTCATAACTAAATTCACTGTCAAACACTTCCCTGTGATTGTCTAAACTGGGACTTGTATTCGACGTGGTAACTTCCACCCGTCTGTTTCTCCATGCAGGATAAAACAAGAAACACTAAGAATGTGCAAACCCCTCTGTACTGTGGTTGCAGTGAATGTTAGCATATAAAAAGTCTTGCTTTTGACACGACAACTAAAAAGTTCTATGTTGGTCTCTCCCTCGTCTCTCCCAGGTACTTGAAATATCTTACCAAGAAGTATCTGAAGAAGAACAACCTCAGGGACTGGCTGAGGGTGGTGGCCAACACCAAGGAGAGCTACGAGCTGCGCTACTTCCAGATCAACCAGGACGAGGAAGAGGAGGAGGACGAAGATTAAACATGACACCACTTTTAATAAAACTTTCAAATGGAAAGAAATCCTGTTGTTGTTGTTGTTGTTTTTCCCTCCCGATATCACACAAAGCACATTTGCTCCACTAGATGCCACAGCCACCAACTCGCCTAGTTCTATTTTAATAGCTTTTTTTAAAATAATTTTTAATTAGATATCAAAGGGATTCATGAGTCCACCTATCTTTTCACTATTCATTGCTGGAATATATCAGATTTTATTAAAGTAGACCACTGCTGCACATATTGTATAATCTTGGTTCTTTTAGTTCAGTTCAGTTTCATTGCAGAGTTTGATCCATTAACAAGTGAAGTTGTTGAAAGTCTCACATGCTCCCTCTGGTGAGATCTCTATGGGGCATCCTCTGTTACAGCTGTGGTAACCTTGACAACAGTTAGACCACTGGCAGCCAGGACTCCTCTCTCAGCATGCAGTCGGCAGGCTTGCCTTTTCTTTTTTCCTTTCTCTCTGTGTTTTTTTTGTGCAAAATTGGAAGTTTGGGGAAATTAACAGTGTGTCAGTAGTGAAACATCTCCCAGGTTTTGAATCACGTTATTTTTACCTGACAGCCAGTGCGTTAATTGCAAGTGCAAATAAGAAAAAAAAAAGCATGATTCATTTGCATAAACGTGTTTTTTTTCCACAATTTTTTAATATTTTTTCAGTTTGACCGTGCACTCCACTGTCTCCCTTCACATTTAATAGGTTAGTGAATAGTGAAGTAGCTGTGCGGGAAAGCGAGAGAAGTTTCACCCCCACCTCCCCCCGCCCCCCTCCCCCCCCACACACATCCCTGTGTAACCTCCAATTCTCCGGACTTGCAAAAGAAAATGGGCAGGCGACAGGCGAGAGAGAGTGTCTGCCTGTTAGCGGCATTGGCATTGCCGCACAGTGTCTTTTTGCACACTACTAGTTGAAGTGGTAACTAGGAGAGCATGACTAACTAGTTGTGGGTGAAATTATGGGATGGATCGTCATGGCAACAGACCAGACGTCACAATCTGGGCATGTGTGTTCCATTTTTGTCTTTCTTATTTTTCAGACTGGAAGACCTGGATAGAGATCAGTGGAAAAAAATATATACATTTTTTTCCCACCTGAGGAGAAACCCCAGATTTACCGCAAAAAAAAATAAAATATTATTTTTTTTTTCTATTGAACGACGATTACATTTCTTTGGGTGAAGAAAGAAACGGGGCTGCGGCGTCTGGAGGGTTAACTTTCAGTATTCTCAGCCTAAAAGGGGTTTGGGGGGTATGAGATAAAGATGCCGGGGTCGCTGAGTAATGAAGACGAGGGACAAGACGACATGGATTTTGAAGACGATATGCCAGGTGAGGGAAAGGGGGGAGGCGGGGTGTCCTTCAGATTATTTTGCGCCGCTAACGTTACGCCTTGAATGCGGGGAAAAGGGCTTGTCCTGCGTTCCTGAGACCAGAGAGGAGGAGGAGGGGTGGGGTGCAATAAGCAGAGTCATGCTATTATTTTTGCACGACCCAGTATCTTATAGGGGGGCACGGGTCTTTATTTGCATCCGGCTGCCCTCACTATCTGAATTTGGGCAAGATGAAAACCCTCCATTAGGTTTCGGAAGGTTTTTTTTCTCCCCCATCTAGGCTGCATGGCTGTGCGAGTGTAATGGCTTTAACCTGCGAATAAGTCCAAAAGACACAACTTTGCTTCAGAGATTTGAAAGCATATCGATTCATTCAGTAGTTATACCGTTTAATTTCGATTTATGCTGTGGTATTTCAAACCCTTCTCAGTCTGTAGCCTGAATCAGATGTGTGCTATAGGGCATATTTAGTTGTTACAGTGATTTTAAGTGGAAATAGGCTGCAGTGACAGCACCGATGTTCATTTTTGTTGTCCAAATCTAAGATGCGCTGAGGTTTTTTACTGCTGTTTCCACTAGTGATCAGATTCAGGAGGATGCCAAGGTGCTCTGACTTAAGATTTTTTCCCCCAGCAGTGGCCGCAGAGGTGTGAAAGCCACGTGTATACAGTAAACATTGCTTTATCAAGTGTCCAGGTTTGCTGTGGCCCTCACTCACCTGAATATGACTGCTAAAATGCCCGATGATCATGGCTGTGGCCCCCAAACACCCCTGCAATTGCATGCACTAAACTGGAATTAACTGTAACCCAGATTCTTGGGACACAGTTCATTCAGTTCATATGGTGGCTTGCAGGGTGGGAAATTAACACCAGCTGGTCAGTTTTTGCTGTGGCTGGTAAGTTTCTCTACACCATTAGCCATTCTGGCAGGTGACCAACTGTACTTTGAAGGTCCTATTTTTATTTTTAAAATAGGACCTTCAAAGTACAGTTGGTCACCTGCCAGAATGGCTAATGGTGTAGAGAAACTTACCAGCCACAGCAAAAACTGACCAGCTGGTGTTAATTTCCCACCCTGCAAGCCACCATATGAACTGAATGAACTGTGTCCCAAGAATCTGGGTTACAGTTAATTCCAGTTTAGTGCATGCAATTGCAGGGGTGTTTGGGGGCCACAGCCATGATCATCGGGCATTTTAGCAGTCATATTCAGGTGAGTGAGGGCCACAGCAAACCTGGACACTTGATAAAGCAATGTTTACTGTATACACGTGGCTTTCACACCTCTGCGGCCACTGCTGGGGGAAAAAATCTTAAGTCAGAGCACCTTGGCATCCTCCTGAATCTGATCACTAGTGGAAACAGCAGTAAAAAACCTCAGCGCATCTTAGATTTGGACAACAAAAATGAACATCGGTGCTGTCACTGCAGCCTATTTCCACTTAAAATCACTGTAACAACTAAATATGCCCTATAGCACACATCTGATTCAGGCTACAGACTGAGAAGGGTTTGAAATACCACAGCATAAATCGAAATTAAACGGTATAACTACTGAATGAATCGATATGCTTTCAAATCTCTGAAGCAAAGTTGTGTCTTTTGGACTTATTCGCAGGTTAAAGCCATTACACTCGCACAGCCATGCAGCCTAGATGGGGGAGAAAAAAAACCTTCCGAAACCTAATGGAGGGTTTTCATCTTGCCCAAATTCAGATAGTGAGGGCAGCCGGATGCAAATAAAGACCCGTGCCCCCCTATAAGATACTGGGTCGTGCAAAAATAATAGCATGACTCTGCTTATTGCACCCCACCCCTCCTCCTCCTCTCTGGTCTCAGGAACGCAGGACAAGCCCTTTTCCCCGCATTCAAGGCGTAACGTTAGCGGCGCAAAATAATCTGAAGGACACCCCGCCTCCCCCCTTTCCCTCACCTGGCATATCGTCTTCAAAATCCATGTCGTCTTGTCCCTCGTCTTCATTACTCAGCGACCCCGGCATCTTTATCTCATACCCCCCAAACCCCTTTTAGGCTGAGAATACTGAAAGTTAACCCTCCAGACGCCGCAGCCCCGTTTCTTTCTTCACCCAAAGAAATGTAATCGTCGTTCAATAGAAAAAAAAAATAATATTTTATTTTTTTTTGCGGTAAATCTGGGGTTTCTCCTCAGGTGGGAAAAAAATGTATATATTTTTTTCCACTGATCTCTATCCAGGTCTTCCAGTCTGAAAAATAAGAAAGACAAAAATGGAACACACATGCCCAGATTGTGACGTCTGGTCTGTTGCCATGACGATCCATCCCATAATTTCACCCACAACTAGTTAGTCATGCTCTCCTAGTTACCACTTCAACTAGTAGTGTGCAAAAAGACACTGTGCGGCAATGCCAATGCCGCTAACAGGCAGACACTCTCTCTCGCCTGTCGCCTGCCCATTTTCTTTTGCAAGTCCGGAGAATTGGAGGTTACACAGGGATGTGTGTGGGGGGGGAGGGGGGCGGGGGGAGGTGGGGGTGAAACTTCTCTCGCTTTCCCGCACAGCTACTTCACTATTCACTAACCTATTAAATGTGAAGGGAGACAGTGGAGTGCACGGTCAAACTGAAAAATATGTGGAAAAAAAACACGTTTATGCAAATGAATCATGCTTTTTTTTTTCTTATTTGCACTTGCAATTAACGCACTGGCTGTCAGGTAAAAATAACGTGATTCAAAACCTGGGAGATGTTTCACTACTGACACACTGTTAATTTCCCCAAACTTCCAATTTTGCACAAAAAAAACACAGAGAGAAAGGAAAAAAGAAAAGGCAAGCCTGCCGACTGCATGCTGAGAGAGGAGTCCTGGCTGCCAGTGGTCTAACTGTTGTCAAGGTTACCACAGCTGTAACAGAGGATGCCCCATAGAGATCTCACCAGAGGGAGCATGTGAGACTTTCAACAACTTCACTTGTTAATGGATCAAACTCCGCAATGAAACTGAACTGAACTAAAAGAACCAAGATTATACAATATGTGCAGCAGTGGTCTACTTTAATAAAATCTGATATATTCCAGCAATTAATAGTGAAAAGATAGGTGGACTCATGAATCCCTTTGATATCTAATTAAAAATTATTTAAAAAATGCTATTAAAATAGAACTAAGCGAGTTGGTGGCTGTGGCATCTAGTGGAGCAAATGTGCTTTGTGTGATATCGGGAGGGAAAAACAACAACAACAGGATTTCTTTCCATTTGAAAGTTTTATTAAAAGTGGTGTCATGTTTAATCTTCGTCCTCCTCCTCTTCCTCGTCCTGGTTGATCTGGAAGTAGCGCAGCTCGTAGCTCTCCTTGGTGTTGGCCACCACCCTCAGCCAGTCCCTGAGGTTGTTCTTCTTCAGATACTTCTTGGTAAGATATTTCAAGTACCTGGGAGAGACGAGGGAGAGACCAACATAGAACTTTTTAGTTGTCATGTCAAAAACAAGACTTTTTATATGCTAACATTCACTGCAACCACAGTACAGAGGGGTTTGCACATTCTTGGTGTTTCTTGTTTTATCCTGCATGGAGAAACAGACGGGTGGAAGTTACCACATCGAATACAAGTCCCAGTTTAGACAATCACAGGCAAGTGTTTGACCGTGAATTTAGTTATGACCTATAACACTATATAACACTGTACCATGCTGGGTAGGATGCTGTAAACCCCACTCAAATTAGTTTAAAAAAAAAACAACTGCTTAATATTGTTTGTAAATATTATTAGACCCAGTGCTGACACAGTAGGCTGTATGTCACCAATAATAGACTTTTATAAAATAGATAATACGCCATTCACCAAATCTGGGATTCCTATTACTGCATCGATCTGAATTATACATAGATTCTTGCAGAGTACATCACTTGTAGAAATACAGTCTACATTTGAACGGATTTGTAAATAACAGATCTAGCTTACTCTGGTGGTTACAAACAATTCTAAATATACTAGTACACATGTCTAGCTGTCAGATTTTCAGTCCTAATATCAAGAGCTCTGTCAAAGAATGAAAAAGTATGTCTCAAATTGTTTTGTTTTGGGGATGCCTTGAATTTATGTTTGGATTTAAAGCAAATAGCGACCCTTAGTGTGGCAATCAACTCAGCAACTGGACACTTTAATCTCCCACCTTCACAGGCCAGATTGTGAAAGCTGGAGTGAAAAAGGCAATTTCAATGGAAGGCTTTGAGATTGCTTGCCACCCAACTAATCAATGCAAGCCTATTTTTATCTATGGAAACTTCAATTGAAAATCTTAAGAAACAAACACGCATTCAGTTGGCTGAAGTAGTTCTACAGTGCATGACTATACCACACTGGCATGATTGAGTTCACGTCCTCATTTTACCCATATGGTTTATGGACCCGTTTCAGTCCACTGACAATTCAGTACGTCAGTATTGGGCTGTGCTTCCCTCATGGTTCCTATTAACTCCAAACAAGATTTAGCTTTAAAATACAAACAACGCTTCAGTCACAACCGCATGTTTAGTCTTTCACTGCAGATACTGTAACTATATTGTACAGTATTGCTCACACTATAGTTATTGAAGAAACTGCATGCACACAGATCAGGATCCCTGGCAGTTAAAGCTGACCTAGAATCAGGTTCTACATTACATTGGTGGAAATGGTAAAACTGACCCTGTAACAGCGATACGGAGCAGTTTTGTCTGTGTATCGCTTTAACTCTGAAGAATAATTCCAGAGCAAGTATTCAGTATAAGTGAGATGACATCACTAAAAAGACTCTAGAGTTTTTTAGATGCACATTGGAAGCCCATGAACTATGAGGTGAGACAATTTTGATTTGAAGTTTCTGATGAGGCAGTGACTGTCACTGACTACAAAACTGAACCCAAAACTTTACGGGTAGATGTTCAGACACTGACAATCATTTGAAAGGAGGAAAACTCAATGCCGCCGTTATCCTTTAAAGTATATTCAGTTGAGGATTTTTGGCCTTTTCAGAAAGAGCCAACAGTAAACTAAAAATTCTAGCCTCAGCTCTCACACACTTGATGAGGTGCAAACTCTGGAAAGACCTGTCCTGCCACACACAGAGATTCTCAAGCCTGTTTGGAAACATGCATTATTGCAGTCAACACAAGTTTTAACAACTTTTGTTTGCCAAAGATCAGGCGTGTACATGTATAAAACCCAGGCCTTCCAGTGAAAAATAAAGACCTAGGCGTCATTGAGTTGAGCGCTCTTTGTTTGAAAGACATAAACCACTCCTCTATTTGCCTTTGATCATAGGGAGCCTTGGCAATTACCATGGCAACCAGGGCCACTATAAATGAAGTCTGCTGTCTGTAGTACTACAAGAGGAAAGTAGGACAAAATTAAAATGCATGTGAGGAAAATTGAAAAAAAAAATCTTCAGACAAATTGATGCCAAAATAAACACTGGACTGTTGAGTAAGGGGGCCAGCAACACAAGCAAACCTCTTCCAACAGGGTTGTTGAATAGACCAGGGGGCATTAATTCAAATAATAACAAATAGATTTACATTTACATATGAATATTGATGACGCTTTGTAGTACAGTGTGTGTTTTATGTGTGTGGATGGAAAGGCAAGAAATTTTGAGAAAGCTGGTTGTTAAATGACGATTCTACCCAGTCGTTCGTAATTTGAAAGTCTTATGTTCGGTAGCCAATAATACAATTTATAATCACATCATATATGATATAACAATCATACAATGTTCTGCTGCTAAGGAGGCAGAAGTTTGTCATTGAGAGTTGAGAGGGCCAACTAAGGCTGAAAGGTGGATGGTTCGATGCCCAGCACAATGAGAAGAGTGAATTCCTGCTGTGCTCTGGCGACTGATGGTAACAGATACCAGTGTTTCCCCAGTTTGATAGTACAGCTGGGTCTCCAAACCTAGAGGAGCTGCCAACCAGCCTCAGAGAACTGCCATAACCTGGGAAACGCCTGAACAGGCTGCGAAAAGACCGAACATCACATGCTTAACAGAAGTATTGCAGATTTTTTTTTTTGTCTTGTGCCAGAGGTGCACACACTTCACAACTAGATGGATTAGGGACTCACACCTTTGACGACGAGGTGAAGACTGAGATCATGAACGAGTTGTAACGCCTGTAATCTGGTTATCAGCATCAAAATCTGATGTGGAAAAGTCGCAGGTTGCTCAAGATAAAGCGGCTCGTCTGGCACTCGGTTGTTCATACAGGACAAGTGTTAACTATATGCATGCACACTTGGCATGGCTGATGGTTGAACAGAAAATGTCTTTGTGTCTCTTAATGCTATTGCGGAGCGTCATTAGTACCAACAACCCATCCAGCTTGGCTCATCAGATACATATGGCCTCTGGGCATGGTTACAGCACAAGAGGTGCAGCCGCTGGTCACATAATGCTCCCGGCTCCAAGAACAAATTTTTGTAAATTTACCGTCATATATAGGTCAATAGCACTTTGGAATTCTCTGCCCAAAGATATCATATCTACTGTTAATAACAAAATAACTTTCAGAAAGCATACAAAGAAATATCTTGCCAAATAACAGGATAAGCACATACCCCTACTGTACATGTATGCATGTCTGATTGTTAGGTTAGGTTATTTTATATCCTCAAATTATATCCTCAAAGACTTATTCATCTATCTGTTTAGTCTGCTTGCTTTAGTATCACTTTATATCTATCAAGTGTTTTTTTTCTTTGTTTTTATGTTTAATTGTACTGTTATCACTTTATCCTTAATTTCACTCATTTGTATATCTGCTCAGCTTGCCTGATTGTTTTTATATCTTAAGTTGACTGTACTTTCTTATTGTATGTCTGTATTGTATTTCTATGTTCAGGAGCCCAGGAAGACTAGAGGCACATCCATGTGCTTCAAATGGGGATCCTTAAATAAACAAACATAAACCCCACACACTTGGAATCACACTCTTGACAAGGTGAAGACTGAGATGATCACACACACGAGTGTTAACCCCACACACGCAACCCACGCAACGCAAGCTCTCATGCTACTACAACATGGAGCAAAAACATGGAGTTGGAGTCTTTTTCTTTCCAAAGTTCCTGTAGTTTTTCCTTGTGCTTTTTTTGTGCGTTTTTTTCTTGTGCTTAACTCTCAATAACCATTTCCAGTCTGTAATTACATTTGATGCTCCATTCATGTCATACAAAATGCTGATTCAAAGGCTTTTCCACCCTACCAGGAATACATTCGGAGGCAAACACTGACCCACAGTGTCCATTAAACTGCCCCTGAACAAGACATTCATCCCCTTTCTCAGATACATGTTGTTCTCTTTGTATGAGAGAGAACAACACACCAACTTCATTGCCAATTGTGGCAGTTTAATGTTACTTTGCTTATCGGTAAACATACGCACCTTGCAATACATGACTTAAAACCTTTTTCTTAATCATTAGGGTCCACTGGTAAATTTGGCATACATTTGATCCGCCAAATGGCATTTGTTTGAATAAAATTTAAACTTTTATAACTTCAGGTCAATCTTCCTCCACCAAAATACACTGTGGAAGCAGTGGTGACCAGTGCAAATCAATTCTAAAAGTCATTATGTCATTATATTCAAAAGTCAACATTTCATTGGAACAAGTGCTGCTCTGTGAATCAGATGCATGTCAAATTTTGCCAATGGACCATAACGATCTGGAAAAGTTACGTTTTGAGAGGTATGTTTGCCAATAAGCAAGGCAATATCACACTGCCCGACTCTGCAGTGGAGTTTGGCATGCTCTCATCTCCCATACAGAGAGAAAGAGAATGGTACATATTCAGGATACTGCTCCAGAAGGCCTGTACTCTGGCTTCACCAAATAAATGTCTTGTGGGCGGCACATATACAGTATCTAAATGGGGATATGCAAAAACACAAATTCCAATCTTCTCATTTAACATGACTGACAAGGTTGTACAGTAGTTTATACCTCTTGGAAAAGGGAACCTCGGAGTTCACAGCGATTTTACTCTTGCTCCGCTCGATGGACACCACACCACCGCCCAGGTTTCCAGCTTTGCCATTCACCTTAATGCGCTCCTGCAGGAACTGCTCCTGTAGTAACAAAGACACAGCAAATCACATACAGCAGGGCCTAATACAACTGATTTGATTAACAACCCTGAAAAGAAATTGATTGGTGGAATCAGAAATCTCCTAACACATGGTGAGGAGTGATGTGCAGAAAGGCGTTGTTGACAAGTACTGACAGGTGACAGCTATTGTAGTTGATGCTCTGTTAGTTTCCGTTTCAACATTAATAGCACGCCGACATACACAATCACTTCTTCCTTGTCAACTTACTGCAACTGTCTTATCCAGTGACTAAGGATTGATCCCAGTGATTTGACAGCAGTGTACTGACATCCAGAGGTCAAGCCTGGCTGCTGCTGCACATTGTGTAACAGACAGGATGGAAATATCTGTAAATATCACCTCCGACAACTGGTCTACTTACAAAGTTGGCAGCGTCCATGATGCCATCCTCGACAGGGTGAGTGCAGTCCAGGGTGAACTTCAGGATCTGCTTCTTCTTCTTACCACCCTGCTTCTTGACCACTGGCTTTTTCTATAGCAGAGCAAAAGCTTACTCAAACACACATAAAAGCCTAATAATTCATTAACTGCAAAGCTGCATTGGTTTATAAACTTGGTTCTTTAAGGACGTCATAGCATAGGTAAGACAGCTAAGGCAGTACATTTCTTTCTGCCGATTATATTGTGTCCAGTTACTGAACCGGTAGGTAGGTGGTTTGTGTCTAACTTAACATTGGCTTCACTCCTGGCAAACATTTTTAAACGACAGTATTTTACAGCCTTTAAGTAAACAACTCCCTGTTTCTAAAACCTCTCAACTTTTCGACTTGTTGACTATGCCCTGCAGAGCCGCATTTAAGCTAATGTGCTGACGTTCATGTACGCTAGCCACTGCTAGCTAACGTTAGCACTAGCCCAACGTGGTTAGAGCCGACACAGTAAACAAAGCCAAATAAAAGGCTCTTTATCTCTGTGGCAGATGTATTAAGGTGCAGTGATAGTATACACAGTGAAAATTACAAAACACAAGCAAAACTATGCAGTCTACATGTTGTTTTTTTCCACATTTCACTACTCACAATCGGTGCCATGATTGGCAAATTTGGCAGAAAGGAAGGAGGAAAGGCTGCGCAGGAAGTATAATACCCGCTGCACAACCGATGGCATCGATTTATCTGGAATTGATTAAGCGAAGTGAGATATGTGAGAAATTGCAGGCTAATGCAGGCAGTATTTGCCCAATATCAATAAAGGTATTGTAAGTCGCTTTGGACAAAAGCTAAATGCTAAATGACATAATGTAAAAAATGACATAATGTAATATAAATTACTAGTGTCTGCCTTACTAGGTTACCTTTATTGGTAGTAGGCTAATGCATTATGATATAGGTTTATTTATTTTGTTCATGCTTTGTTTTCAATTTTGGCCCTGTGCATTTATAAGTGCATTTCCATTTAAGCAGGCATATAAAACACAGAATATCATGACAGTCAAATTACTAACAGAAAAAGTCAAGGATGACACAATAAAGCCCTAAGGCTTTTTTCCACTGTGGTCCTCTCATGCTTTGCTGTTATTAAAGACAACATGAGAGGCAAAGATAGAAATGCAACCAAGCAACACTAGTGAAAGAGTTCATACCATAGACTAGGGCTGGGCGAT
Source organism: Centroberyx affinis (assembly GCF_046629955.1). Lineage (NCBI taxonomy): Eukaryota > Metazoa > Chordata > Actinopteri > Beryciformes > Berycidae > Centroberyx > Centroberyx affinis. Next base: position 12,736 of record NW_027279669.1, read on the forward strand.
ATGGTTGAAATCAATATCATGATAATCATAAGGATTTGTCTCGATATCAATATATATCACGATATGGTTCATGTATGCAAAATCACGGTAAATAATCAAATTAATGTTCATCTCATTGAACTGAATGGTGATGTTAGGTGTGAAGTCAAACAAAACAGAAATATTCAAGTAATATTCCTACCATACCTCATTTTATCAGAGTTTTTAAGTAAAATTTGCTTGTCATCATCAATTTAGACAGCAGAAATGTGTGTCACGATATCAAAATATCTTCATATCATCACGATATGATTCCACTGAAAGACGATCAACGATAATATTGAATTATCGCCCAGCCCTACCATAGACCATAAAAAATAATAAATAAAAATAAGGTTCATCCCATCCTCTGTAAACAGTGAATGGGATGATGTATGTTTGTCTGAACTTTCATATCCAAATGAGTTTTAGTGGAGATAGAGCTACAACTGTCAGCAACACCAAAACATTTTATTGGTCACTACTACACCATCCCACAGACACATCTGACATATGTCACAGTTACCTTTTCCATGTTTTGCAGATCACTAACTATGGATATACAGTATATTAAGGAGTAGAAAATCACCTCTCTAGTTTCCATATTGCTTTGGAAAACAGTATGGAAATGTGTTATATCACCGGTGTAGAACAACCCCCCCTAGTGCATTAAGATAATACAGGAAAGTTAAGTATTCCTCTTTAGGGATAGAAGCAGTGCAGCTGGGCTGTTAAGCTGTTTCCCATTTCCTATACATCCTATCACTCCTCCATTCAAATTCAGAGTTTTCAAGACAAGTTTGCATTTGTTCAAGCAGTCAAAGAAGTAATGGTACAATTAGAGTAGAAATAGGCCTACTATATTTGTCCCTCTTAATCTGCATGAGACAGCAATATTAAATTTCCCTTTAGCACATTGGCAATATCCCACTTTATCTTTCTTGCTTTGTTAGAGGAAAGGTTGCTGGCTGGGGGGTGGGGGTGGGGGGGTGTTGGCATGGGTTGTGCTGTCAGCTGCCTGGTGTTAGGGACCCCATCGGGCTACTATTGAAGAGTTTCTGCATTGCTGTCATTCCTGCTGGGGGTAGCTGATAGCGCCACTGAAAGGTAAGACAGTAGCTCTCGGTGCTTTCCGCAGACTGGCCCACTACATTTACAGTAGGTTTCATTAGCTGGCTATCATGTTGATGTTGACAATACCATGGGGCTTTGATGTTACTTTTTTGCCATCTATGGATTGTGCTTTTTCACTACAGCTCTGAGCAGTAATTGCACGACTGGCAAGGTAAGAGAAATGGAAAAGGTGTCCTCTTGTTTATTTCAACTAACACGAGACAGCTGAAGAAATTATTAGAAAGCTTGTGCTCCACATCATATTCGGCTGAGCCAGCCTTAAGTGGAGCCTGTTGACTGTAAATCAATGACGATGTTGCAACTTTCTTTGTGTGGCGGTGATAATGTGATAATGTACTCTACTAATATAAAAATCTATTCTGTGATTCCTGTGACACAGTTACAGTTTGTCATTATTCACACCCTCCATTTGCAGATGGCAGGAGGAATCTTCACCCATTTGGACAACCTGTGCAGTGTGGATTGCACTAATGTCCACCCCCTGGTGTGTCACCTGTGCCATGAGCAGTACCAGCACCCATGTCTCTTGGACTGCTACCACATCTTCTGTGCCCGCTGCCTACGCGGCCGGACCAACGATAGCCGCCTCAGCTGCCCCCTCTGTGGGTAAGGGAGAGTACTGAAAGGTCGATCAGCAAAAAATGTAGGCTGCTTTTGAATGTTGTCTGTATGAAATTCTGACTATCTCATAGATGTTTGAGTAGTGAGAGCAGTGAACAAGTCTGTGCTTTGTAGAGAATCTAAACACAACACACAGTTTATATTCATCATCTTGTCTATGAAGGTACCAACATACTCAAATTACCTGCATAACAGACTGATACTCTGCTCTGGAACTCTTTGGCTGCCCAGTGTTTACATCTTAGGAAAGATGCTGTCTCATGCATGCACAATAAGGAAAAAAAATCATTTCAAAATACAAAGGTCTAAATAAAGTTTCTCAGCCTGACAAACAGAAGTCAGGAAAGTAGCATGCAATAAGTACCAGCCTCAGGGAATGGACATAGAGAAAAATGTTTTGGTGTCTTCATAGGACTAGATGTTAGAAGCCAAATATCACCCTGTTATGATACTTAGCCATCAGTCCCCACACAGCATTTTGTTAGTCTTCAGCATTTTGGTGGGCCATAAGCCAAACAAACATAATTAGACATCAGTCATTTGAAATTCAAACAAGTAAATAACAGCTTCTCACGTCTTAGATCATCACAAAACCTGGTAATATGCCTTGTAATAAGCAAGTGATCTCAAAATCGCTGCTCAGATATGATTAAGCTGCATTAAATACAACATTAAAATATGATATCACACCCTGGAACCCCTTGGAGGGGCAAAACTTTTTTTGTGGAGAGCCACATTTTCCCCACAGGCCCTAGTTTGGGCAGCTCTGCTCTACGGGATTCGTTCCACATAACTTGATTAGTAGATTGGATTGGTTTATGCAGGAGATTTGGGGAGAATCCCATTGGTTTCAGAGAGCATCACTCTCTGTTTGGGTTCGGGGGTGCTTAGTGACCCACTGCTGGCCCGGTCTGGGCGGGGCAAGCCTGAGTGGCTGGAGCAGCTGCAGGGTCATCCCAGTCTCTGATTTAGCCTTTGGCCAAACACTCAGCGTGGCCAGCGAGCTCCGCTAAGGCCACCATGCAGTCACACAGCAAACAAAGCACACTGGCATTTGGCACTGATGCCCGCAGCTTAGGGCAATCAAAAGCAGTCACATGCTTCCTATCCGTTTCATCCCCTATTAAGGCATGAGTCATAGCTTACATAGTCACCTAAAGGTCTGTAGTATTAGCTTTCCCTGATCAAAGAGCATGGAGACATATGGAATGGGACTTCTCCTGCAAGGTGATTGTACTGTAAATAAGCATAATCTCCGCTTGATTCTTTTCCATTGCTTCAGATGCAACTCGACCCAGGTTTTTTCATTCAATATGTCTGTGGATGAAGACATGAGGGATTGAAGTGGTAATGATGTGTTGTCGTCACTGCATTGTTGATTATAACTAACGGGTCATATTATGTACCTTAGATGTGATTTAAAATTGAGAAGTGCTCTGACTAAAAGACGAACGATGAGAAGCTCCTGATCTAACCCTATAGCTATATTCGTCTCTTTTGTTTTACTGTATATCAAGTAACCTGGATCTCTGTGGGTTTTGGTTTGCATTCAAACTGACCAACATCTTTGCTACAAACAACTTTGTGAAACACTAACACACTAGAATTAAATATTGTGAATTAAAGATAATAAAATTACCTAGAAATACTATGGCCTGAACTTCCACAACTTTCCAAGTTTGCCACCCGCCAGATATTGTGTTGAAATGCCGGAAGATAGATCATAAGTGCACTAGTTGACAGTAAAAAGTTGAAGTAATGGTAGCAGTTATTATTAGCATCACAAAATATGTAAAAATAAAAAGGCACAAACCCAGACAATTATGTGTTTTCTGTGGAAACAACCCAGTGGGCACAGCGCCCCTCGGCAGGCCCTCCTGCCTCTGCTCCGCTGTCTGGGCACGGACTACAGCGGCACGCTGTGAGCTACTATTTCCATCAGCAGTGGCCTGCTACCAGCTGCTCACTCAAGAACCATGTAATCTAGGAATTCACTACTCTGCTATTAGTAGAACACAATAGACCCCAGTTGCTATGAAAACTAGATAAACATGGGTGAGAGAGAGGGGGAGGAACATTTGTATCATTGCCACTGAATTACAGTGAGGCAAAGAGCACAATATTTAAATAAGAGTATTCAACAAGAAAACAACAAAAAACACCCACAACTAGTTGCACTTCAGTGTGACACAATGACCGACTCCAATCTAGAATCTTCATGCAATCTGAGAAAGCACAGCCTCGCCATTTTCACTAAAGGACAAAAGATTACTGTGCAAAGGTTCTTCGAAATCAAGGCTGGGACAACTTTTGTTGGATCTACTTTTCATTTGACTGTGCTGAGATGATCCCGCAGCATCTGTCCAGTAAATTCAGTAAAAAGCATGACTATTCATAACCAGGATTATACAAGCACTCTGTACGTCGGTAAGCGTTCATAATAAACTATAAACAGAAGAAGTCAGAAGACTTATATTATGCACACTAGTATAGAAAATTTGCATTTGTATCTTCAGTAACTTTAACTTTGGCTACAGCATGACAGGCTACATGCCATCCTCAAATATCTGCCAAAATCAAGAGTGGAGCTATGCTATAAAAGTAAATCACACATTACATGTTTAGATGTCATGCTTCCAGTCATGTAAAATAAGAAGACTGATTTGACATTCTGTATATATTTGTCTCTTTAATGCGAAAGAATGGAGCGCCATCTTCTGGAATGTTATAAGAATGCAATAAACATTGTGGTCAAGGATTCATCTACAGTAAACGCATTTGTGTGTCAACTGTACCTGTATTATATGTTATTTAAAGCCAACACTAGCCGCTGAGTTATTTATCATTTTTTATTCTTAGTTTATTGCCATTTAACATTTAAACAACTTAGAATGTCTGTCATTGATCAGTATAGTATATCCGACACCCATTTACCAAGTTAAGTGCTCAACTCAAAATGCAAAAATAGGAAAATAGCAGAACATGTGGTACATGAAACTTAAACAGCAGAGCCTCAGATCTAGGGCTGCAACTAACAATTATTTTCATTGATCATTTTCTCAATTAATCGATTAGTTGTTTGGTCTATAAAATGTCAGAAAATGGTGAAAATGTCGATCAGTGTTTCCCAAAGCTCAGGATGACGTCCTCAAATGTCTCAAATGTCCTCAAATGGTTTTGTCCACAACACAAAGATATTCAGTTTACTGTAATAGAGGAGTAAAGAAACCAGAAAATATTCATATTTAAGAAGCTGGAATCAGAGAATTTTGACTTATTTTTCTTAAAAAATGACTCAAACCGATTAATCGGTTATCAAAATAGTTGGCGATTAATTTAATAGTTGACAACTAATCGATTAATCAATTAATCGTTGCAGCTCTACTCAGATCTAAGTCAGTCCTTTCAGGTTCACTCCTGATATCCCTCTGTCTTCATGTCGTTCAGACCGAGGTCTTCGTTCTGCTCAAACGTGCGGGTGTACTTCTCGGTGGTCAGCTCCGGGTCTGGGTCTGGGGCGTACACGTTCTGCAGGTAGCTGTTCCCCGCCGGGTCATCCAGAACAATGTGGACGTCCATTTCTCCAGCGGAGATCTTGTCGATCTTCTCCCCGAAGAGCTTCAGCTTCTCCACCCGGTCTGTGGAGCTGCTGTCGCCGCAAAGGAAGGGGTTTTTGGAGACGATCAGGTCTTTGATGTCTTTCAGCAGGCCCTCCAGGGTGGTGAACTTTCCGCCCAGAGCCGCCATGCCCAGCTCAAACTCCAGCTCGGGTATGATGATGGAGCACGTCTCTGACTTGAGCAGGTCTCTGGTCATGTCTGAGGCGTCGGTGACATGCAGGGTGATCTTGGTGCCCAGGTCCTCCGTGGCTCCACCCGATTTCACCTCGTTGGTCCGGTGTCCGCACTCATCACAGTTTGTGGCCATGATGATGACTTCCTTGAAGTGAGGGATCTGGACAAGCTTCATGTTGGTGGAGGCTGGCGCGTTGCATTCTGGGCAGCTGGTATTGAACACCAGAACCTCATTTCTCATGGTTTCCAGGTCGTTGCCGGGCTTCTCCTCCTCCTCCACATCATCGTCAGACTTTATCCCCAGCTGAGCGTCCTGCTGGGCCGTCCGCTTGAACCGGGACACGGTCAGAGCCTCGTCTTTCTGAGGGGCGACTGGGTTTTCCACAAAACTGTTCCCAGATGGATCCTCAATCACCAGGGTGAATTCCTCCTCTACGTCTTTCAGCCTTTTCAGCTTCTCGATGAACTCCTCTATCTTCTCGGCCACCTCCGGGGCCGCCTCCCTCCTCGCGGGCTGGTCCTGCTCCAACCCGGCAACCGCCCGGTCCAACAGACCCTCGACGGTCGATAAAGAGCCTTTCTGTGTGAATGCGGGGATTTCAAAGTCCAGTTCGGGGATTCTGGTGGTCGCGCTGTCCGATTTCACGACTTCTCGATCCAGATCCTGTTTCGACTGTACTTTGAGGGTGTAGCAGATGCCCTGGTCCTGTATCCTGCCGGCGGACTGGATTTCGGTGTTCGTCCAGCTGCAGTGGGTACAGCTGAACGAACTGATGATGATTTCTTTGAAAAACGGTATTTTGGTGAGAAGCAGGCGTGTGCTACCGTTCTCGTAGCAATTCATACACAGGCTCTCTATTTCGGTCGGCTGCGTGTCTTCTTCGTCGGCGCTGATATCCTTGAACATACTCCCGCCGCGCACATTTTCCTGGGAAATAACGGACATTATTCCTCGTTAAAGATGTTTACCTCGATGGGAAACCCGTTTGAAAGCACTGCCGTGTCTCTCCCGGTGCCGTGTTTGCTGGAACTTTCTGGCTAATAGACCTTCCTGTCCGCCTAGTGCACACGTTGGTTGACAGTCACTTCCTGGTTACTCTTCTTCCGTGCCGGCGGACTCCTCGGATCGCTACCGCCCCTAAAGGTTCGTTGCAGTACTGCCTGTGCCTCCAGCGTTCCTATTATATTTCACCGCAAATAGACCGACCCCATGCAGTGATAGCAGCATCGCTCAAAAATCAACAAAGGAAGAAGTAATCATCTTTCTTCTTCTTTTGTTCTTTTCATCCAATCAAATGTATTTTATTTATTCTATTGATTCCTCACAAATCCACACTTTTAGAATGAGCAAACATGCAGTATCTTTGAAACAGATTGTTGTCAGCATCATACATTTGAAGCTAAAGGTCATGATTTTTTTTTTTTTTTTAACAAATCACTCAGTGTCTGTCTGTATTTGTGTCTGTGCCACAGTTACCCATCCGTGGTAAAAGGGACTAATGCCCTCCCGCCGGAGGACCGTCTGCTGAAGTTCCTGGTGGACAACAATGCGGACGCTGAGGAGACAGTCCAATGTGCCAACTGTGACCAGCAAAGCAATAAAAAGGTACCAGGTGACAGACAGACTCACATGAATCAGCGTTTATTAACATTATGGTTACACACTGACATGAAAATATCATTCATTTAAGTGCAAATATATTATATTAAAGCCAGAGGTGGAAAGTAACTAAGTACATTTACTCGAATACTGTACTTAAGTACAATTTTGAGGTACTTGTACTTTACTTGAGTATTACCATTTTATGCTACTTTATACTTCTACTCCACTACATTTCAGAGGGAAATATTGTACTTTTTACTCCACTACCTTTCAGATTATTAAAACAAAATATAATCAACTAATAAATTGTGATTATATTATATATAGTTATATATTATATTATTATAGATTACTGTAAGCTACCCAGCAGTATATAAAGTAGTGGAAATCAGCCCCACCTTTTCCAGCTGCAACATTAAAGTGATGCTTACACATTAATGCATCAGTAATTATAATTCAATAATATAATATATACTGTATTATTCTGAAATGAGCCATTCTGCATAATGAATACTTTTACTTTTGTTGCTTTAAGTACATTTTGATGCTAATACTATTGTACTTTTACTTAAGTAACATTTTAAATGCAGGACTTTTACTTGTAACAGAGTATTTTTATACTGTGGTATTTCTACTTTTACTTAAGTAAAAGATCTGAGTACTTCTTCTACCACTGATTAAAACTACACTTTGCATGCTGTCGGCTCCAAATGGTATAGAGGTAATTATTTGAAAACTTTGAACTTAAGTTCCCAGAAATATAAAATGACACTAAATTGCACACAGCACGCTCATGTTTACCAACCCAAGGAAACCAAAGGCACAAGAGAGGCAAAAGATCTAACGTTCATGTAGTAAAGTATATAAAACGGGGCAGAAGTTTATATAGAAACTTTTTATATAGAGCACAATTGGACACATGGACAAAACAAGACAAGTACAAAGAAACATAAAAGATTAAAAGGAATTAAAAGATCAGTTTGTATTTCACTCCTTAGTTTTGATTCGTCACCTGTGGGTGGAGAAGTGTACATACCCAACACCAGAATTTCAGTTGCACAAACAGAGCGAATCTACTGTGTCTCAATTAGTGGGGATGGGATGCTTTTCTCTATTGCAGCCTCATTTTGTGATTTAGGCTGATAAGACGGGTGCATTTTTACGTAATAATCTTGCCTAGTGCAGCTTTAAACAAACAAAAAACGAATGTAAACTGTTAATATGAGCTTCTCTCTCACTGTCACTGTTTGTTTGTTTGTTTGTTTTGTTTTGTACAGGACACAGGGGTGATGTATTACTGTAACACTTGCAGCCAGCCGCTGTGTGGAGCCTGCAGGGAGTCAACACACAAGGCCAGAATGTTTTCCCACCATGAGATTGTGTCTCTGGCCAAACGCACCAAAGCCAGACACAGAAAGTGCTGTGAGTGCCACCTGTACTTCACTAACACCACAGGGATTACAGGCCGACAAGGTTTTATTACACCAGCACTGAATCATCTAATTACTCTTGAGGAGTGTTGTGAGTGCCACCTGTGCTGTGCTGGAACCACAGGGGCTACATGTTAAAGTCACAATGAAATGAAAAATGACTTTTTCGCCTTGTTAGCAAATTTTCCATGTCATAATATACACCTATTTAACAATAAATGTCAGAAAAAATAGTTTTTTTGTGTGTATTCTTATATCAAAATACCACTACTTTCTGGAAAACAGTGTATCTTTACTGATTACCTCATGGTGTAGGCGTAAATTAAAATTCAAACCAACAATATCATCACATAGTCTGTTTTTGAACGCCCACACCCCTCCACCCCTCCCGTCAAATAGAATTGCTTTCTCTCCCTGACTGATATCCCATTGGTTTACACTTTTGAATGATCCCTCCTTGCGTTATGTACCGCCCCATCATCTTGTTTCAACAGGAAATGTGTCAAAATACAGAAGCAAGATGCTTTCAAAATGCTATCAATCATTGTGACTTTAACTAGACTTTATCACAGTCTGAATTACGGAAGCATCTACTCACTGTATCATCGGTTAAGGCCTCCTCACTGCCCAGCAAACAAGCCCATGTTGGTGAAAATTGAGCCTACTGTGGGATGCCCAGAGCGGGCCCTTTACTATTTGAATGAGGGGAAGGAAAGGGCCCACTGTGGTCCCAAACTCTGCCCACACCATGGTGGGAAATTTATAGTATGTCAGACTATAGGGCTTGAAGTCAACACCAACTACGAACCAAATGGTAGTAAACTTTGTCTGGGGCCAGTAAGTCTGTTAATTCTCACCAGCCAATTTGGCAGAGAGCCAACCTGTGTTTGTATTCTGAAGTCTGTTAAAAGTCTGTTTGCCACGAAAGATGCTGACTGGAGTCAAGGGAAAATGAATACTTCAATAGAAGAAGCTAGAGGAAGCTCTTTTTTTGTTTGCTAAATTTAAAAGCCCTTTATTTTTGTACTTGTGCTCTTTTATTACTTTTAAAAAACACTTTGGTTGCTCAGAAATTGCATTTGCTGATGAGATTCTGAATCTAAAAGCCACTGTGCTTTCACATCGTGTGTTTGACGGTAGAAGGTGCTGTGAAAATATATATTTTTTTGTTTGTCTCCACAGCTCTCCACGAGGAGCCATACATCCTGTTCTCAACGGAGAAGAAGTCCATGCTTTGCATCAAATGCTTCAGAGACATGCAAGTGTGAGCGAATCCTCCACAGAAATATTTTGATAGTGACCTGATGGCAAAGTTAAATCTAAATCAGTGCTGAATTAAATTGAAGTGACAAAAATTCAATGCAGAAACAGTCTGGAAGGTCACATATTTTTATATATGATATGATATGATATGATATGATATGATATGATATGATATGATATGATGTGATATATGTGTTGTTTATTTACCACAGAGAGAGTCGGACACACTGCATTGATATTGAAACAGCTTACGTGCAAGGATGTGAGATGTTGGACCAGGCAGTTCTGGTGAGAGAATCATGTGTGTTGTTCACATAAAAAATTGCAACATTTCAAGGCTAAAAAACAAATCTAGGCAGTCACTAGTGGCTGCTGTGAGACTGTGAGTCATTAGCCAAACATGCGGTGCAGGGCTGTTCAAAATGTATTTAGCTCATTACTAAGCATCTTGAATATAAAACTAAAGACACTATTTTTTTTTTTTAACTCATTACATTCCTAAATATCCAATGTCAAGTGGAATTATTTTTTGTTCACAGTCCACTGCTCATGTTATTTTTGGTCCTTGGCTCACCATGCCATAAAGAAGTTTGGGCATCCCTGCTCTAGAGCGTCTGATTATTTATGTTTTGGAGCCTGACATGTGAGTGACAGCACAGAAGCCTACAGTAGCCTTCCTCTGACAGTGAGCCTCCTTTCCTCTGCAGGCAGTGAAGGAGCTGCAGACTTCGACTCGAGAGGCCATCGTTCTGCTGAGGGCGATGATAGGAGAAGTGTGTCTGAATGTGGAGGAGGAGGAGAGTGCCATCTGCACCCTTTTCAACAGCTTGCAGGTGAATTATATTGGGCTATATGATGATCCCCGGGTGACAGTTTCTTTCCTGAACCATTGATGTTAGTTTTTTGTTTAACTACCATCATCATATCATAATCGCTAAAGTCACCACAAATGTTAAACAGCCGTAGTCAGAGCTATTGTCAAGTAGCATTTGCAAATAATTCTTAAGACTGATTCTGACCTCTTTGGTGTAACAGATGGGTGGGATTTACCACACCCGGACCATTCAGATAGTGTCAGTTAAATTGTTATTTACAGAAAACTTTACTAAATCAACTTTCAAATACTTTTCCTACGGTTGTTTGAGTATTCTGACAGTCGCCCCATTCATCTGGTCCTCCAAGCAGGTTAAAACAAGTAAAGAATTATTAGCTAATACTCTCTGACTCAGGTCTGGAGGTAGCATGTTGTTGTAAGTCGTTGTCCCCTCCAGTCCTGACTGTGCTTCATGCCATTAGCGTTGCTTCACCACTGGATGTCTCTGTTAACCTTATTGTGAGAAAACAGCCAGCGTGCTTTCTGTGCATAATGAACAATCCACCTCAGAGGGCAAACGTCACGCTGTGGAATTTGTACCTATTTTTTTTCCCACAATTTTGAAAATTCATTGGAAATTAGAAAGCTCAAGGCCATTTTCACAGCAGTGTAAAGAATGAAAGGGACTGTTTCTCTGTTCTCATCTGACAGGAGAAGCTAGCTGAGAGGAAGAAGATTCTGCTGAAAGCAGCTCAGAGGTAAAATGAAATATATAGAGATTTATAGTTCTTATATGAAAATACTCCTTTGTTGCCACAAAGCCAATGTTGCAATGTTTCCCAAATCGGATGCTATTATCCTGCTGTCACTGTGTCTTTTGATGTGTCTTTCCATTGTATTGTGCTGCACTGTGCTTCAAGGTGATGAATAGCGCCCCGTTTGCTCTGGAATAATCTCTTCCCTCACCATACACATTTTCTGAGGTGATTTTCATTTTGCTCCAACATGAAAGAAGAGGTGATACACTATTAAGCATGACTGACAAAGCAACAGACTGAGTAGAATCCACTTCAATACTTCTACTGTTCCATGCCCGTGGCTGCAGCTTATGGCTGGATCGAATCAATGAAAATATGTGGCCAACCGAAAAGTATTGATATATCTACTTTCTGAAGTCCGAGATAAACAACAGGAACTGTTCCAGTAGAACTTGGGGGCAGCAGTCTGCAGCACTCCTCCACTTATAACTAAAAACAGTGCACCTTAGCACATTTGTATAGACTGAGCAACTTGTCCCTCTTGGGCAAGCTTTTGCTGCAGTGTAGTGGTGGTCAGTGCAGCATGCTTTTTTGAGATGTGTTGTTTAAAAAAACAACAACATGTTAGTGGGCCAAACATTCATCCTCTACTGGTAGATTCACATCCAAACCATGTGAATGAGACCAAAACTTCTAATTTGTATTTTCAGAGGCCTGTCATGACATTAGTTTCTACATAACTGCTTGGCAGTAATCAGACTGCGATGAGAATGAATAACTTTATAATGCTAACAGGTATAATGAGGAGATATCAGCTTCCCTAGCCAGTTAGCATCAACCCACAAGCATCCAGACAGCGTGTGTGTATCTATAGCTTCAACACCAAACTTCTTCTACATCAATAAACTAATTAAACGGCCCAATTTCCTACAAGTTCCCCATAGGGATCATTAAAGTTTAATTTCATCTAATCTAAGGTTTTCTGCTAATTAGTCTCTAAGACAAAACTATTACACATCAGTTGAATTTTTATCTGAAGACAGATTATCTCTGTTTCTATCCTGTTATCCTCAATAATCTTCTGTAATCTCATTTGCAAACAGCAATATTTCAAGATAAAGAAACCTGAATGAGATCTATAACGGCTGAGCAGGAACCATTTTGGTGTTCTTCTTGTTTTTAGTGTGTGTCTCAACTCTGTGTACCTGTGTTTGTGTGTGTGTGATAGAATGAGAGCGATTGTGAGTGTGTGTGTGCGTGTGTGTGTGTGTGTGTGAGAAAGAGAGAGCGAGAGAGAGAGAGAGAGAGAGAGAGAGAGAGTGAGTGTATCGAGTTGCACTCTGTAGGGATCTTTAATGAGATTTTTTTGTGCCCAGCATTATCCATCTCTCTCTCTCTCCATCTCTCTCTCTCTCTCGCTCTCACTCTCTCTCTCTGTGTCTCTCTCTTTCTCCATTGCCTGGAAGCGGCCCAGTGGCTTGGTTCCCGGAAGAGTGTTAAAGGCTATTTATGTCAGGCTTTGTGTGTCCGGCCCTGTGTCTGTGTCTGTGTGTTTGTTACGGGAGAAGACAGATAGATTAGGTTCTGGATATATGGAGTGTGTGTGTGTGTGTGTATTTGTGATTGTGTCTCCTGAGCCGAATCCTCTGTGTATCTCTGCAGGCATTGATGTGTAGGTATAAAGTTACGTGTGTGAGTGTGTGTGTGTGTGTGTGTGTGTGCTTGCAGTCAACACGAGGAGAAGGAGAAGGCACTAAAGGAGCAGCTCTCACACCTTGCTGCCCTCCTACCAACCCTCCAGGTAGAGTATAATAAAGACTTCAGAGTTAATAACAATAATAACACTACTTATTTTATTATTTTTTTTGTTGTTGTTGCTCTTTGTGTTCTTTTTCTACTTACTGTGAACAACTCAAATGTCTAATCCCTAAATGGGGACAATAAAGTTGCTATTCTATTCTATTCTATTCTATTCTATTCTATTCTATTCTATTCTATTCTATTCTATTCTATTCTATGGCTCTACTACTGCTACTACTACTACTACTACTACTACTACTGCTACTGTTACTACTAATAATAATAACAATAACAACTATAATCATAATAATCATATGAATCATAACAATTATAATAATCATAATAATCAATGGCTAAATACTAAACCCACAAACACAGTTCATGTCATAAACTATCATGATGCCAGCACCCCACACATTACATTTCTACACTTTTGCTCAGTCAGGCTATTGAGGATGACAGGATGATGGAAACTAAGTGTGTAATTACTGCAGGGGGGAATTGACTTCATTGATTGCAGTCTGCCAATTCCCCCATTTCCCTGCAGCTAGCTTGACATCTGACCTTTTCTCATGTCCTAAGGTTCACCTTGTCACCTGCTCCGCCTTCCTCAGCTCAGCCAACAAGTTTGAGTTTTTGGACATGGGCTACGTGAGTATACGCTCTGTTTCGGAGAAGGAAAAAAACTACACTTTTCATTATCAGTATTGACATTAGTGATTCCAAAGCAGCCGTGTCTATATCAGAAAGAACTTGGTTTATTCTGTGGAAGTTTTCTTGGCAGGAATGAAGTTACTAGCTGGAGTTGTGCTTAGAATGGAGGCTGTCCATAATGCCTCAGTAAAGTGAAACGGGTCTCTCAGTCACACCCGGATACTCTTGCTTACACAGCAACTCATGGAGAGGCTGAAGAGGATTGTAAAGCTCCCTCATCGACTGAGACCAGTGCAGAGCAGCAAAGTGAGTATGAACAGTCCTCATGCAGGACTGGGAAGGCTGTGTTCAAAATGTAATCCGAGATAGATTACTGATTACCTGCTTCACTTGTTCGCAATGCAGTTTCACCTGTTTTCACCTGCTTAAAGTGGTAATGTGCAAGATTCTTGTTTTTTTATTTTTTTTATTTAGGTAGCATCTTTAGTGGTAAGCGCCCATTGCTGTGGTGTTTCTGTACTGGACTTCCCAGAGATCACCTGTCAATCAAACAGTGTGTCAGTCAAACAGTGTGTCCAGTACTGTACCGTCTTTTTTTCTTGGATTTTCTGTGGATGAACTTTGAGTTTCTGTAGGTGGCGCTCTTTTCTTTGTCTGTTCAGCCATGGTGGCTATCACTGCTCATGCTAACTACCCAGTTCTTCTTCCATTCATTCCAAGCAAACTGCTGTTGCAACTTCCGGTAACATAAAAGGTATAAAAGGGCATAAAAGGGCAAATTTAGCAGAAAAAGCTTTCATGAATTGGGTATAGGTTGAGCTACTATATCAGTTGGTGATAGAGAGTAGCAAAACAGAAATTTATTTATGTGAAGGGTTAGTATTAGGGTCACAGTTTATTACTTTAAATCAAGTAGCAATATCTTGAAATAAGAGGGATCACTCCACTAATATTTAGATAATGTCAATTGATTGGAGTAAATGCTTGAAATGGGTTGGTTTGCATTGGAAACAAGTGAAATTATCACACCCCATTAGCAGATTTTCTTTCCACTTAAAAAGATATTATACTCAATACTAGACTAAATGACTTGGTCTCTGTCTGCCATTAGATCAACACAGACTACCGAAGTGAGTTTGCCCGCTGTCTGGAACCCTTACTGCTGCTGGGACAGCGCTGCCCTCCTTCTGTCAGCGGGTCCACTGGCGTTACAGCTCGGTAAGATCATGCACCTCAACAACAGTGATCCTAGCAAAAAATATAATCTGTGTATAATCAAAGAAAAAAAATCCCTTCTTACCTCTGGTTTTAGCTTACAAGCTGTTTTTGCTATTTGAATATCGTGACTGTATTTTTGGATTCTTCCAAGTAAGCAAACAGTCTGGACAGAAAATTTCACACTTTCAAACGATCCAAAATGAAAATCCTCAAATGGTTTGAGTGTACAGATGGTAGACAGTGATGACTGCAAGGAAAGGAAAGGAGGCACCGTGGTGAGTCAGTCCCACTATGTCAGTTATTCTGTTCTGTAAGCTCTGTACACTCAATATTTATGTAACTCACCTTGTTGCATTGGGGGCTGGGAAGGAGGCAGCCTTCCTGTTTTAGAAAGCTCCAGTTTTGCCCCGGCCTTGCCAGGCACACAACAGACAACACTGGACAGATAGATGAATGAATGAACAGATGGACAGATGGGTGGATGATGGCGTGGTGTAACACAGCCAAGTCACAGATGTTTTCTGCTTTGACATTCTGCTATACCTAAAAGTTATGTGTTTAACTGAATTCACCTGCCATCTACCTGACAACTAACAGCAAAGAAATCAGGGAATATTGTGAGAATAAGTTTACTTCTCCCTTGAGAAGGCTCAAAGGACAACTGGTGATATGACAATATAGCTAGTCATAGATGTTAAAGTAATTAACTTTCTGTGCTATAGATTCCTCTGAGAATCATATTGAATCATCATTAGATGCAAGCTGTATTTCTGCTAGACAGAATGGAGGTTTGGTCCTTGTTTTCTATCCTTCCCATTCCTCTCCCATGTGGACACAAGTGACACACACACTCCCTGACCGATTTTCCACATCAATCTCTCCCAACTGTTCACAGGTCCGTAAGCCCACCCCCTAATGCCAGCATACTGACAGCTCTGCTTTCCAACTTGTCTAGCGCCCCGCCAATGCAAGATGCGAAGTGGGCAGGGATTGGTGGCCGGCTGGCTGGCACTATTTTTATCATAATTTCACAGAACTCTCCAGGATTCATCTGGAGGTTGGCACGCATGAGTGGTCGGGCCATTTTGTTCCAGGCCACTGATGTCACTGCTTTAGCACTGGCAAAGTCTTTAATTGGCGTCGCTGGTGGTGGGACAGAGTCTGGATGCTCAGAGGATGAAATGTGTATGGTGGTGTGAGACAGAGATGCACATTTTAGTTAGATAGTTCTGCTGTTGCATCAGGCAGGAAACCAGGATTAAGAGCCTACTAGCACCCAGGTAAAGACTTTTCTCATTTTTTTTGTCATTCCAGCTTTATTTGCGTGTATACAGTGGAGAGAGAGAGAGAGAGAGAGAGTCACAGAGAGAGAGAGAGAGAACATGCTGCAACGCATCATTCAAACATCATGAGTGCATGACGTGTACCTTAACCTGCAGCGCCACCAGGACGTCCCAAAGAGTGAATCTTTTCTAACCGTGTGCCTTTCTACATCCTTTACCTTGTCTACTTTTAGGGTATGGGTGGTGTAGAAAATGAAATCTAGTTAATGCTGACTGTAGTGGATGCTCCAGTGAAGTTATTGTGTGAACTGAATTGCTTCAGTGGGGGCAGTAGGATCAGTGGCAGACTGCCAGCCTGGGTGTATATATACCAACTTTTGTGAATTTCTACTGATGCCGTTGACACAGTGAGATGACAGTGGTTACACTTGGTGTTTGCTCCTCTCGTTTTTCTGGTGCGTTGTATACTTTAGTCCACAGAAGGAAGAGGAAATCAGCTTTTCCCTACAGTAAGCTAGTTCAGAATAGAATTGCGCCCACATTGTGTAGCCTATCCAGTATGGCTGAATGTGGTGTTGTGTCTGATAATGCATCCTCAAATGCACCCTGGAAGCTCCCATCTCCAATATACTGACAACCCTCCTCTTCATCTATAGTCACCCGCCAATGCAAGATGCAAACTGGGCAGGGATTGGTGTTCAGCCAGCTGGCTCGTCCTATTTTTATCATACTTTCACAGAATTGGCCACACAGGAGTGAAGTGGCACAGGCATTCTGTTCTGTGCCCCTGATGTCACTACTTTAGCGCTGACATAGTCTTTAATTGGCTGTGTTGGGACACAGCCTGGATGCTCAGAGGACAAAATGTGTATGGCAAGGTGAGAGGGACACACTTACACCTTAGCATTGCAGAACTGCTCCGGGAAAGTTATGCTGCGCTAGGCATGAAACCAGGAATAAGGGCCTACCTGAACCCAGGTAAAGATGTGTGTTTTATCTAGTTGTGTGGCTACATACTTTACTTTCAAACTCTTGAAAGAGATGGTGTAGAGATGGCATGTCCGTGGCCTTGGCCCTGGGGCAAAAAATGAATAGAGTATTATATTTCAGTGTTTGTGAAAGTTTGAACTAGATAGAGTTGTGCTGCTTTAGGTCAGATAGTTGAAAATCACAGCGCCACGTCTCCTTACTGTGTTTACTCTGATTCACTCCAGATAGATACCAAGAACTGTGATTCAATAGTACTTTCTTGGATTGCAGTCATTGTCAGAACAAGTTTTTCCACAATAAATGCTTTGTGTGGTCAGCTGTAAACATGGACATCCAAAGAATGGCCTTGTCAGAATATCCTGTGCTGAGTTTCAGCTTTGTCCAACCTTCAACTATATGAATTAGTCTTGCAACTGAAACTTAAACTCGGAGGAGTATTTGTAAATAAAGTGTAAGAAACTCAGAGTCAATGAAAAAGAATTTAAAAGAAAAATATCACTTTTTGTCTTTATACTAACCTTTTCCCAGCAAAAGGAATGAGTAATGCACTTCTGTCATTAACTACTACGTTGAGGTGTGTTTGAGCAAAGCACTCAGGGGCCAACAGTAGAAGTGGTTGGACTGGGAAATTCGACTCGGTTGTTCACATACTGTATATCACATTATATATAAGAAATGTAAGAAGTAGGGGTTTAGGGAATAGGTCTGTTTCAGTGGTACATAAAAGAAAGTAGTATATAAAACATAAAACTAGGACATAAACAAATAAAAATTGAAATTTAGGAAATCGGTCTCTCATCTATATACTATGCACATGATTCTCTGTTGGAACCTGACTGAATGCACTGATAGGAAGCTATGGAAGTTAATAATGGGGGGAAAAAAAGAAAAGACATACATAACATACACAGATCTAGAGAATATTGCACTGGGTTCTGAGTGTTTTGAACAGCGCAAGGAAAAAAATAAAAAATAAAAGCTGTACACATGAGATGGAATGGTGTAAACAGAGTATAAATAGGTACAATATCTATCTATACAGCCAGAACAGAGTTGAGTATAGAAGTGGATAACAGCAGTCGAGTGCTATAGCAGTAGAGTCCATTGTGGTGCGCTAGAGGAGTGTGGAGAGCAGTTCAGTTATAAAACCTGATTGAGACGGGTGTCCATTAGGTTGTGACACCTTGGTGCACTAAGGGCTGACAGAGAATGATGTTATCAGCAGAGGTGGGGACTCGAGTCACATGACTTGGACTCGTGTCAGACTCACTCGAGGCACCATTTTAACTGCTTCAGACTTGATTTGATGCATGAAGAGAATACCTGAGACTTGACTTGTCTTGGGTTCTGATGACTTGGGACTTGACTTTTACTTGTACTTTGATGACTTGAAAAGGTTTCTAAAGTCTTGTCTTTGTTTAACGACTTAGATTGAAAGTCACGAGATTTGTTCCACCAGACGACTGAATTTAAATTCTGTTTTCTGAATTTGTATGGAATGACTGAAAGTTTTTATCCTATTAAACCCATATTGCATTGAAAAGTCCTAGATATTTAGCTTTCTTTAAGATATCAAATTGATACTGGACTGATTTGTTCTGACTTGACTTGGTGTTCTACATTTAGACTTGAGACTTGACATTATTGACATGAACTTGACATGGACTTGACTTGGTAATCTACATTTAGACTTGGTTCTTGACTTGAGACTTGTGCCTCAAGACTTGAGACTGACTTTGGACTCGAGCAAAGTTGACTTGGTCACACCTCTGGTTATCTGGATGATACAAGCCCAGATGTTACGAGACAAGAAAGGAGGTCCTGATGTTTTGTGTTCCTAACCTCAGGCTCCAGTCGCCTCTCTCCATGTCTTGCCGCTCCCCGTCTCTCAGTGAAATGCCGCTGGGCTCGGTGCTGGGGCGACGGCCCACCTCCCACCGCTACATCTGCACCAAGGTCCTGCTGGCCGAGGGGGGGGAAACACCCTTCGCAGAGCACTGCCGCAACTACGAGAACAGCTACAGGGTGAGTTCTGTGTGTGTGTGTGTGTGTGTGTGTGTGTGACCAACAATGCAGTACATTTAAATTTTTTCAGAATAAGCTTAAATTTGATCAACAAAATTACAAGCAGCAAATAGTAAGTGCAAAGGAGTGCAAAGATCAGGGCCATAGATCAGAGCCTTATATTCCTGTGACCATAGAACGGTTATGTAAGAGCAAAGTTCTTGGAAAATTAATAAAATAAGGGTTACGGATAAAAATAGTTGTTGTTATTTTATGTTTTATTTGAGGGCAATTAGAGTAAATAGAAGAGAGGGGATGTGATTCAGTGGGGAAAGGTGACCAGAAGTGTGAGACTTCTATGATAGAAGATGGGGAGCCATCTCTGAGTGTGAAAGGTATCCAGTGAAGACAAAGATGCAAAGGCAACAACAAGAAATCCTCTGGGAACTCATCCTCATCCTGTGCAGGGGGCAAAAGAGTTTTCCATTCCCGGATCCAACTCAGCTGCCATCTGCACACCCATCAAACCTCTGCTGTGATGTTGAAAGGTGTCTCAGCTGTCATGTGATCTTTTGTGTGTGTGTGTGTGTGTCTCCAGACCCTCCAGACTGAGATTCAGAATCTGAAGGACCAGGTGCAGGAGCTGCACCGCGACCTGACCAAGCACCACTCCATCATCAACACAGATACCATGGGCGAGATCCTGGACCGATCGCTGCACATCGACAGCCAGATCGCTGCCCAGCACTCCACTGTCGAGACGATGAGGGTGATGTTCGAAGAGGTGCGCCCTATTAAGATTAAAGGGATACCTTGACATTTTGAATTTTAACATGTATATTTCTTTGCCAGGCACTTGTGACATTATAGGAAAAAATGTTTCTATATCTGTCCTCCAGATACCTTCAAGAACGGCTTGCTAGAATTGTTTGCATTCATAAATGAAACCAATCAATACCCCAAGCTGCAAACTAACAAGCTAGTTTTCACCCACTAGCAAACGTAACGCTGTTGTCGTTTTGGTGTTTTGGTGATTTTTTTTTTTTAACTTCAATTGAAGGATTACATGCTCCTCTATGGGTTGAGAATATTCATCAAGCTAAAAAAAAAACAAGGCTGTTTTTCTTAGTTCCTGAAAAGCTGACATTTTGGAAATTCAAATTTTTCACCTGACTGTGACGACAAGTATCCTGGGGAAGAAAAATAGCAAACAAAATATCAGAATGTCAAGGTATCCCATGAATCGACTGAATGCATTTAATGTATCATTTTACCTCATGAGAATAAGCTTAACACGTCTTCCTTCCTAGATCTGGGACGAGACGTTTCAGAGGGTCACTAATGAACAGGAGATCTATGAAGGTGGGTCTTTAACAATGACCCCAAAAAAAATCATGATTATTGTTTCTAATTCAACAGCAAAACATTTATCTCCTTTAATCTGATGTTGAACTTTGGTAGTACTTTGGGTTGTGTAACTTTCTGGCCATGATATATCCCCAAAATCTGTGATTCTCTGTTATCTGTTGCTCCGGTGCTCCGTGAGAAAAGATTGTAGAATTGTGTTTTTTTTCTCTCTCCATTCACTGCCATTGTATTGCAAAACAGGAAGAATAATTTTGGTGTTACACTTGTTCAAATTGAAAGGTTTAATAAACAAAGAAAGCCATTCACTTAGAAACAATTCAGCAGAATGACTAGTTTTTTTTATATGTTGTCAGAATCTTCCTTCCTTTATATGCTAGAAGTGTGATTTTCAGACCTGGCCCTCCATACAATGGCAGTGAATGGAGAGAGAAAAAAACACAATTCTCCAGTTGTCTCTGCCAGAGCAACAGATAACAGATACAAGTTGATTTTCGGGTTATATCATGGCTAGGAAGCTACACAACCCAAGGTACTACCGAAGGTCAACATCACTTTAAGTTTCTTATTTTTATGTCCTGGCTTTTTGTCTCATTCTCTTCATCCACTTATTTCCAGCCCAGCTTCATGACCTGCTGCAGCTGAAGCAGGAGAACTCGTACCTCACCACCATCGCCAGGCAGATCAGCCCCTACATCCTGTCCATCGCCAAGGTCAAAGAGCGGCTCGAGCCCAGGTGTTGTATTCCCACAATAAAGTCCTGTCCTCCATCTGCTGCCATACTGGTTGACTGATGACAAGGATTTGTGGGAAGTGGAAGCGCTTGTTGCCTGCAATGTAGCTTTGATATAGATTACCACTTCAAGAAGTGCGGGGTTTTTTGTACTGTATGGGGATGAATAAAATGTCCATTAAACGGGTTGTATTCTCTCTGAGACAAGAAAACGACAGCAACGACAGAACACATTGTTCGTCTTGAACATACTGTAGTTCAATAAGAACATAGTAAGAGTATATAATAAGAGTATAGTTTTATCGTTAAGTTATAGCCTGCTGCCAAATTGATTATTTTAATTATTTTATTTAATTTTTTGCAAATGCTTAGCATCACCAAACATAGTCAATGAAGCGTTTCTTGTTTTTATCAAACCTGCCTTGCTTTCTCTCTCAAGATGGCATCCAACTAAAGTGGAGTTTTAAACTGACTGATTTTTTTACACCAGTGACAACCAAACATGATTATTAACATATTTGAAAATGTTTTTTTCTAGGTTTCAGGAGCCTAAAGAGCACCATGACGACCGCACAGAAACAATGCTGAAAATCTATGAGGATAGCACAATGACTAAAGAAAATCAAGAAAGGTATTGACACATACTGTACGTCACAGTAATGTTTCTATATTAATTAATACACAAAACATTACATGGAACAATTGACTGTGTGCTGTAGAAGTTCCACCCTATCAAGGTAGTGTATACTCAAAGTGCAAATGAAATATCTGCCATTTGAAGAAACTAAATGACACCTTCTATCACAAAATAATAACTGACCTAAAAGTCCAGCTCATTATGGAATATTACTGAAATTATTCCCTATAGTAACATTTTTGAGAGTAGAATAATTTGTACTTTTAAATGATTAAATATGTAACAGATAATTACTTTTTAAAATGTATGTGTTGGAGTGAAACCCTTGACTTATTTCCCTTGACAGTGATGACCAGACGAGCGCCACGGACCAAGACAAGGACAAGAAAACCCGCCCGCTGATCCTGGAGTCGGAGGAGAGCTCCACCAAGACCAGTGACTACCTCTGGCCAGGCAGGCAGAGGGGCCTCACAGAGACAGCCAGCCACAACGAGACGCCTTCATAAACAATGTCGTTTGATTTCTCTCCCACACATCCTCCCTCCTCCTCTTCCTCCTCCTCCTTCCTCGCGGTGCCTAAATACAACTGTAACAAGCCTCGGATGGCACGCGGCTTCCTCGGCTGCTCAGATAACTGTACGCGCTCACAACATTTCCTCGGCGGTGGGGGAGCTGTCAGCGGCTCCAAGGTGAGCCTTTAGCCAAACAAGCCTCCATGGACTCTGCTGCTGCTGGCACTAACTGGACTCACACTGAGGTCAAGAGACTTGCTGCTGTTTAAAGCCCGAGACGGACAGCTTCCTCGCCCCAAACATCGTGCAGAATTCCTTTGGCATTACCTAGAACATTATTGCCGTCCTGCTGCTTTAATGAAACAGCAGGAGTGGATAATATTATTCTTCCCTGGGATGCTTTTCATTGTTCTGCCAGTGCTTTTGTTTTGAAAATGATACAGTATGCTGAGAGTTTGAATTGTCACTCACTGTTTTTTTTTTCTTTGTAGTGCTTCTGGAATTGCTTTTGTAATATCTCTAGTCTTCGCATAAAACATTTTGGGCTGGCTGGAGCTGATGATGGATGACTTCCCAGGTCCAATCCCCACAAGATCGTTGAAGCAGTGTGATAGCACAAATGGAACACAACAAGCGCAATGATGTGCGTGTCGTTCTGGGTGTCAGTCTGGGTCACATGATGATGCGTGTATCTTCATGCGTATCACCCTAAGCATCAATCTTTTCCAAAATGAGGCAATCATTTCCAGAGTGGTGTCTGTGCCGTTTTTTTCCCCCACAATTTCGACGTCCACTTATATACGTGTGTGAGTGTAACTGGCCTTTCCTTAACCTCGATCTCCTGCTTTTTCTTCATATTCTGAGCTCATCCTCAATATCCCACCCTATCAAAACACGGTGTACTGTAGGAAATATATATTCCTCCTAGTTTTCCTTCTCCCCACCTATAGCACAACAGTGTCAGCAGCATGCTCTAGGGTGTTTGCCTGTAGGAAATCAGCAGGTAACTCTCCTCCACTCCCACTTCCTCTCTGCTTGTTTTTTTCCCCTCCCTCTTTTCACGTCTTCATTAATCTTGTGTGTACTTTTGGTACCAGTAGAATTAATTTGCTACCACCTTCATTTGGAATTCAATAAAGATTTGAACTGAACCCATGTTACAACTGACTGGAAATGGAGAGTAGCAACGTTTCCCCTACAAATACACAGGCAGGATGGGTCAAGCCATCGAGAGGCTTGACCCCTGTGTGGATAGTTTTAGCGTCACCTGGTAGAAATGCTGCTTTCAGGGACTTTTCATTCTCCTGAGGAAAAAAAAAAATCTCTGGGAAACACAGGAGCCAAGCGCACAGGAGCAATTCAAGGTGAAACTACCCCACCTGCTACAAGGACAGAGACGGGGACAGCCCCTATTCTTGGTCCAGGTAAGGATAGTAATGTGGATCTAGACTGATGGCTTCAGCAAACAGGAGGAAGTTATTTACATTACAGCGCCGGAGCTAAAGTGGGTTTGTTCAGCCCTGCTGCTTCCCAGAAAATATTGGGGTCATGCTGGCCTTAAGGAACAGGCCTGCTCTGCAGAGGAGTCAGAGGTGCAGATTCATTAAAAATACATTTGTGACAGCGGAGTAAAAAATGGCTGTGCTTCTGCTCTGGTCCTCTACTCCCTCCCCGTGGTCATTCATCATCTGCACTCATCGAACCACCAGGTCCTTGTTCACTGTTCATTATTCTCTCTCTCTCTCCCTCCCTCTTTCTCTCTCTCTCTCTCTCTCTCTGCTGTACTCTCTCACCTAGTGCTTGGGGGGGAACAAAACGTAAAAAAAAAAGTTATTTTTAGGAGATATTCAAGGCACATTTGGAGATAAAGCTTATGGAGAGATGGTTGTCATTTGAGAATGCGCTCATTTGAATGCTTAAAACCAACAAGATAAGACACAGATCCACTCCATCCAGATTTTACAGCAGGTGCCGGAGTCTAGTCACTCATGGAGGATAAAATGAAGAACGCTGAAATAATGAACACTGTGTCCAATGCTCCAGTCATTTATTAAACTATGTACGTTTTGACTCAAGTAATTGGTAAAAAACTTAAGTCAACACACTCTGAGATAAGATAAAATGAAACTTTAATGATCTCCATGGGGAAATTGGGTCACTGAAGAAGCATAAGACTACAATATAGATAAGAATACAGCAAATGGAACATATTGAAGACAATACCACAAATGGTTATGAGGATGAAGCTAAAGATACAGCATCTCCATCATGCTAAATACAGAGCTCCGACTGGCTCCAAAGGTTGCTATGGTGACCACTGACACATTTACAGGTTATCAAGTGTTTGCAGTCTCCAGGTATACACATTTAGATGGTTTATTACATATATTGGACATAGTTTAAAAGGAGATAGGAGCGAGAGGAAAGCAGCGAGCCGTGTTTTTGTTTTGTTTCATGTTAACCAACAAATAAAACCAACCACAGCGTTCCTTGGTTAATGGTGAGGGATTTGTTGACCCCACTGACTGCTGGATGGTGTGGACTGGAGGGTAATTGGAATCAATTTTGATGCCCTTATCGCCATAGTGACAGGTGCACGGGGCAGCGGTGTGAAAAGGTCAAGGGTTGAGGCAGCTCTCCCAGGGAACTCGAGATGCTCCAGGCATAAATATGTCATTCCTGAATCAATTTCACATTTGAAACATTTATTTATACGGGGGAAGGCTTGCTGAGGGTGCATGCTCTTGTTTTTCCAGCAGTGCTTTGCTTCACACATTCAAACCTGGGAGCTCCAGTCAGCAGGCCAGGGGGTTAAGTAAGTTGTTGAGGGAAAGGAGGCTGTTACTCGTTCACTTTCTCCGCACAGATTTTCCCATCCAGGCCAGGGATTCACACCTGCAACCTCCCTGGCTCTTTCGTCTGTTCACCCAAACCCGATTAGACACACACACACACACACACACACACACACACACACACAGGTCAAAGCACATCAATATTCTTTATCATTCTCTGTGCTCTGTGCTGTATAATTAACCCAGGTCTCACAGCCATGGGTTTTCGATTTGACCTCACCACCTCTTAACGTCATATTTTTATCCCCAGTCTCTTGGCCTATATTTGGAAAGTGTGTTGAGAAGAAAATAAGGTATTTACATTTTTTTTTTCCACACAAAAAGTCTAGCTCACATTCTTGTTTGAGAGAAACAATGAATGAAGACTGAGAGAGGAATGGGAAGAGGAAATTGAGGATAAATGGGGAATAAGGAACGGCAACAAGAGGGAATTAGAAGATAGAAGAAATAAAAAAGGAATGAAAAAATAGGACAAAAGGAGTAGCAAGGCTTTAATTCCTCCGTAGGTATGAATACCATATATGGTCGGTGATCAATAAAAATTACTTTTAGAGGATAGCAAGAAGTTCTTGGCTGACTTGAAAATACTTTTGTTGAATTATGAACTTCAGGCAATGATTTTTTCCCCACATTGGATATAAATGTTGTTTTTTGTACATGTCTTGTACTTTGTGAATGAAATGATTGTTATTTTGATCCTGAAAGTTGACGTTTGCCTTGATAGAATGGCTGAATACTGAATGAAACTTGCATTGACCCATAGTAAACATGCAGAAGTCTCTGTTATTTGAACCACTATTTACACCTAAGCCGAGTCACTTGTCATGTGTGCAGTGAATTCTCTATATTACAGAGTTACGGAGGAGGAAAAGTAGTTAGCTTTACTCTCATAGGTTTTCTCAGGAATAAGCAATATAACAAATTCCTTTAAAAATCTATCGGTGAATTTGATTTCAGAAGTATTGGTCAGCTCGACACGCTGTAAATAAGACATTTCTTATTGTTTTGGAAGTCAGCGGTCCTGAAGCCCAGGAATTCATTCTCACAAAGCCTCTCCGGGGGTTGTCTCTAATGCAATAACGGACCTGACAAATTGAGTTCCTTTTATTGCATCGAACAACAATGGCAGCGAGCGTGTCCTTGACTCAGAGGAATCACAGGTGTGTGCCTGAGGATGTGTCAACCCTGCCTGCATGCAACACTCAGGAGAGGCAGCCCAGCAGCTCCTTATTAATCAACAGCTTGTTGGGCTGCCAGCCCCCCCCCCACTTCCCTTTCCCCTTCCCCTTCCCCCACCTTCCTCCTCAGATTCTTCCTCCTCCTCCTCCTTTAGAATATCAGCCTCCCATTCTCGTTAGGAGCTCAGTAGGAATGAATCATTAACAGAGGGGTTACTCGTTAATTAAGATCTCTCCCAGATGCTTTCGCAAGGGAAAGAGAGGAGAAACAGGACAGGATTCCAAAAAAAAAAAACGGTGTGAAAAAGTAAGGTGACACACTGGCATGCAAGGAGAATTCAGTTCTTAACCCGGTTTCTCAAGTAAACGGGTTTTGGTTCGAAGCATGTAAACATCTTACCTGGGTTGGAATAACCTGATTAAACATATCTTACACCTTTTACTTTTGGTTTTCGCCATCTGCACAAAACACAGCGTTATGGTACATTTTGATGTCAACAACAAATATGATGGCGAGCAATACATACTGTTACTCTTACTGTATGGATCATCACTTCTTTCCCCTGTAACAAAAGTAACCTCAGTCAAACAGGGAGAGGGGAGCTGACGGCCGAAGCTTTTCATACTTTGTTGCTGGCGGCCTGTTCTATCTGTGGACAGGGATATTCTGTTAACTGGTTTATTCATGGCAACAGGGAGACTCAATCACAGGGTATCAAAGGTTCATGTACAAAGCTTCAGCCGAATAAAACCTTAAAGGTAAAATCCATCCTTGGATACTCTTACACTGTTAGATATCACTTTTGCAAAGTTCATTCCAGTGTTTTTTTTTTGGTGTACCCACTTTCCCTCAACCTGCCTCGTCTACTTCCACTTCAGGTAGTGATTTCCTGCATTTCCCAGAATGAATTTTTGACAAACCCCAGAGAATGGGCGTGAACTTGTTGCTGTCAATTAAAGGTGGGTGAGTTTGTGAACATTGGGGCTCATCGCAGCTGCGCCCCCTTAGTCAAAACACAATGTGGATGATTGCATTATGGACTATTGAGGAGAAGAAGTGCTTGCTCTTGGATTCTGAGGAACTGACAACAAAATCTGGTGTTTACTGTTGATATTTTAGATCGATGAAGATTTTTCTGCTTTTTTTTCTGCTTCTGCTGCAAAGTCCATTGTAGCTGCGCTGGAATGTGGTGTATCACCATTCGTTTTTGTTTTTGTTAAAGTGTTTAAGTGTGGATTCTTCCTTTAACCAAAGTATGGCCAATAGCCAGGTCACACTGTGCATGTAAACCGAGCCAAAGTTGAAGAGGAAGCCGTTGTGGTGCAATGAAATGGAAGTGTGTGTGTGTGTGCGTATAAATGTGTGTGTACAAGATTGCTGCAGTAATAGAATTTCCATTCATGCTTTTCCTAAGAGGCCCACGAGGCACCATAAACAAATAGATGACAAGGTTCTTATCTCAAGGGCTTACTGCTGCACAGCCATACACACTTGAGGACAACAGACCATTCAAGCTAACCAGAGTTACTGCCTCGTGATAATAAAAGCCAACAGGGAGAGAAAACTTGACTGCGAGTCGACATTCTGTGTGCACTGCTTTGATACTTTGTGTGCTTAATTTGAGGAGCACCTGTTTTCACCTGGGGTATGTGTGAAATATGAAAATCAGGTGTTTTACATTCCAGGTGGTGCATAGTATCACTTTAATTATTCTAGTTATATTTGCTATGCAAGAGCCAACAAACAGAAAATAAATCTTTCACATTCATGAGCCTTGTTTCACATTTTTAGCAATTCCATATCCTATTAAGTCAAGCGCGCAGGCTGTGTTACAACGGACATTCTGTCTGCAAGATGAGCTGAATCTTGGGCAGGAAAGCCAGGAAGATAAGTGTTTGGTGCTCATTAAAATGGGTTAAGACTGAAGGTGTCATGTGCAACACCCTGGGAATATGCACAGTGGAGTGCCAAAGAAGGAGGGCGGGAAAAGCAGGAAGATAAGTGACTTGTCTGGCTGGATAAATAACAGCAGGGTGATGAAGTGATCTCCCAGAGAGCAGCAGGGCAAACAGTAAACAGAGGTGTGTGTGTGAAAGAGAGAGAAAGAAGAAAACCTACAACATGAAACACAAATGGAAAGATGGAAGAATCTGATAGGTTGCAAGTATTAGGACTGACAAGAATAGCCAATCTCAAAATGCTTGATAGTACTGTTTATACAGATGCAAAGGGTTCAAAACATTATTATTATTAACTTTATTTGTAAGAAAACATCTTGCCACAGAAAATTTCAAATCAGAGGAAATCTTGTAATGAAAAGCAGGACGACAACAAACACTTGCATGTTGGAAAACCAAAAGAAAATGTAACAACAAAAATATTATCAGTCATAAAGTGAGCAAGTTCAACAGTCAAAGATCAAAGCTAAGATACAACAGAGCTGTGGAGTTTTCTTGATACCCTGCAGCCCACATCTTCCATCTTTTCTCTTACAGGTTCACCTCAGTGAAAACTATATTGCAGTAGCAGTATTTATACATAAACTGCAAAAATGTACATCTTATCAAGTCATTTAGCCTTGTACTGAGTCTTTAAATCTTATTTTTCTTTGTGCAAGTGATATTAAATTAGAACAAGTGGCGCAACTTGCCTTATTTTCAGATACTGACACATTTTTTCAGGATAAATCTTGAAGCAAATGAAACTGCATTGGAGTGCAAAAATCTCAACCTGTTAGCAGATATTCTTACATTTTTCAAAAAGGTTAAGATTTAAAGACTGATCAAAACATTGTAAAACCTGTTCAGATGGATATTTATGCAGTGTAGAAATATAGGAATGTGACTCTGTAGCTTGCTGGACAGTACCAGGGTTAGGGGTTCAGTTCCCATCATATGTTATGGTAACATCTGTAAAAGTCAGACTGGGCTACTGGGTATTGGTGCATAAACTGAACCAAGGTATAATTACATGAGGTATGTAAGCAAGTAAGGTGTCTCATATGACCTACGATCTGTATTACTACATCATTTAACATCTACAAGAAAATAACTATATCATTTGTCACTTGACTCACGTGTTTGTCACATCTTGGGTCACTACACTCATGATTCTGAAACAGGAACAAAGTTGTAACATTCAGTTTCACAATTGATGCAAAAAGATCCAACTGATGCAATCGCTCAGTAAAGTCTACTCTGCAACTACAGTATCTGCATTCATAACGCTGTAACAGCTATCTCCGAAACCTTATGTGATTTGCACACTAAAATTGAGGTGCAGTGAGTGCGTGGTCAAAGTGATATCACACATTATTCATTGAACATTGAACACAGAGATGCTGCAAATGTTAATGCAAACCGTTCAAGGTTTAACACCCTTCATTTAACATTCACCTGTGAAAAAAAGTAACGCTTGCATCTACTGTCTTCCTACAGTAGGAACATATTGTAACAGATCATCAGCTATCAGAGGCTGTACAGTGTGTGGTCAGTAGTTTATGGGGACACAGAGATATTACAGTAGGCAAGAGAGTAGAGGAAGTTAGTGTAGCGTGGAGACTGATAAGCAGAAGGCAGACTTATGGCAGTCTTAGGCTCCTTCACACATGGGACAATAACTATAAAGATGACAACTTTAAAATTGTTTTCAGTGAGCAGAACGGAGTGTGTTCCCAACACAGTGCTGACTATAAACACAAAGTGCTCTCACTGCATGATCCCTATAAGCACAGTCAAATTTCTCTCAGAGCTTTTTTATTTTGTGCCAATAAGAAGTGAGTAATCAATCAAAGTTTAATCTTTGGAATAAACAGGTGCGTCACGACTGCATAGGTATTATTAGTGTGAAAGAGAGAAAAGACTATAAATATTCATACTTGTAGGTGTCTCTTATAGTTATAGTGCTAGGTGTGATGGTAGCTTTAATCATTATTTTGCATATATGAGCAGTACATGAGCAGTGCCCCTGCTTAGTGTGCTGCACTGTACCATTAAGTTCTTTTCTCATACCGCTTGTTGTCGTGTGAAAACCTTCGTAACTGCAATTTTGGTGATTTTCATGTTTTCACTTCAACTGAAGGATTATTTGGTTTTATATGAGCTGAGATAATGAATGAATTCTACAACCCCTGGGCTTATAAAATGCTAACAAATCCCACTGGATAAACTACAAAAAATGCACAGTGGTCGAGTCAAAAATGAGGCTGATTTGCTTTGGTCCTGAAAAGCACACGTTGAAGATACAAGGTTTTTAGCCGACAGAGACAATATATTCCAAACATCATATACATGTGCAAGATAAGGTCTAAGGCACAAGTTACACTGGACATTCATTTCAATTCTCTAGTGTATTTAACAACCGACATGACAACTGACACATGAACTTCAAGCATTACGGAGCTGTAAAACAACGACTAACTGCAGGATGAAGAAGATAGAAGATAAATACTGAGTGACACGAGCAGAACATGAGCATAACTTACAGAACACAAAGAGAAACGGACAAGTCTCTTAATGTCCATAAGTGCCGCGTTTGAAAGGAAGACTAATTTGGAAAGAAAAGTAAACTGCGAAAACTGCTGTAGACTCAACAGCTCCATACAACACCTACTGTACCTCCGCTTTAAAAAAAAAACAACAACAAAATAATAGGCTACAACAATAGTAGCACAGCATGGAGGTGAGCAGAGCAGCATTTCCTTTGCATTCATTCAGCAGTGGTGCGCCATCACAGCAGAAAAAATTACCACCACTGCTAAAGAAAATGTGAAATTAAAATGAGTTTACTTACGGCAAATTTCCCTCTAAAACCCAAACAGTGCGGCCATAATGTTTAGAGTTCATGTTTTTACCACGATAAAGTATTCAATTTGCTTTTAGTGCTGCAATCTGCACTAGGACTACAAAACACTACAAAACGGATGTGGAACCAAAACGAAAATTACCCCCTAAGCACCACTGCTGCATAAAATAACATGGGAAGGAAAACACTGCGGAGTTCAGCGCCTTGCTCTCTCAGTACGGGCGGACGGCTGGTTTGCCGTCCTGGGCCTGGTTGAAGGGGTTGGCTGGGCCGGACGACTGATCCTGCTGGTCGATGGATTGGTAGGCATCTCTGTTTCGTGTTACAGAGGGAAAACCTGCAGAAACAAGCCCAAAGTCTTCAACACACACACAACCCCCCGCCATGCAAATGTATTATTCATAATCGTATCCGTTTAGAAACACTATGACTAATCAGGACTCTTGTTCTGGAGCGCTGACGATTGTTTATATACATATTAAAAATACTTGCACATGTAAGTAAATCTCACATTGAAGTTTAAAGGTTCTGCACAATCTTCACAAATGTTTTTTTTTTTTTTTTTTTTAGTGGTTCACACTCATTTCTTCTCATATACAGATTAATGACACAGTTGGGCAGATTTGTTATCTTGACTCGAGCATCTGGCACCCTCTGGATAAATATGGATTATATTGTTGGAAACTAACTTTGCCAACATACAGTAAAGCACAAACCGCCTCTGATGAACACTGGACTGAGAAAACAGCAAATTACATTCAAAATGTTTCTTTCAGTGGGACTAAAATTTATCAGATTTCATCACTTGCACAGTGCTTTTTAGATCCACCAGTGTTTGATCAGCTACTTACACTGTGGCTATTTGTGGAGAACTGGGCAACACGAACGGACCACCATGAACGATCTGAGATTGAGTGCGAAAAACTGATTATGTTCTACAGCTTTCTGCTGTAGAGACTTCAGACTCTAGTAATCCTGAATCCTTCTGAAATTTTTACATTGAAAACCTATGCATATGAGTTCCTAGGTAGAATATAGGCAAACATGATTTATAACACATTTTGTGAAGGCAATATACTGACATAATCCATCTGGTATATCCTATAGGAATCCCTTATGAAGCTCTACACAATAAACAGTCCCTGAGTCCGGCATGGTCAGAATACCAATGACATTTCTCTGAACTACGAAGGCCTGCATACTCTCACCTGTGCCATACTGCACAGCCCAGAGTCTTACTGCATCAGGAATGCACATATAATGCTAATCAAAACTGCCATTTAATTTCATTTAGGAGAGTTAGCTTTTCCACAATTGGATGCATTGAAAAAATCATATTAATTACAGCTATGTAGTTATTCAAAATCATAAGCGCATAAAAATGCATTATTGATTCTAAAGCACTACACCATGTTGAGCACAATAAAATCAAGCCAAACCTTAAATCACCTGTTAATTTATGTATATTTGAGTATGCACACGCAATGCCTATATTCATTGCCTATTATGAGTCAACATTATGTTCAATGTTATGTTAATTAGGCCTGCTTGAGAATGTGCACCATCATGCATCTCTACTTTAAATATATGCAAACAGAATATACAAACACAAATGAGGTGCCTGGAGAGTAGCAGTATGAATAATACATAGATGAAAACTTGCAAAAACACATATAAACACATATATACAGTAGAAACATGAATACAAACATACTGTACTGACACTGACACACACAAGCAAAGCTCTGCAGGTATGATAAGTATGGGAAGGTAGTAATGATTGATGAAGATGTCAGGCTGGGAATAGGCAGATGGAGACATGGATGGACATAAACAAAAACAAAGAGATGGATGGACAGAAGAACACACCAACAAGAGAGCATACTGTATATGTGAAGAAACGGGGGACAAAAACAGAAACAAGAAAAAAGTTAGGTGTACTTTCTTTTTAGTCCAGCAGCCGTATTTTTAATCTTACTTCCAGTGCGGAAGGGGATGGGAGAGGATGATTGAAGGAGAGAAATGGTGAAAAGGAAGAGGCCGGGAATCAGTAGCGGCGGGCAATAAAGGCACTGTCAGCACTGTCCGTAGTGCATCGACTGTCCACAGAGGTCTCTAAGTCTGAGAGGTCAAGGGTCAGCAACGGAGGAGGAGAGGAGAGCAGAGCGACCAGAGGGAAAGAGACAAAAGACAAATGATCAAATAATAACAAGAACAACATGAGAGACAGCGAAGGCAGACTTCACTCACAGGCAGGTTAAACTGCAAACAGCACGAGAGATAGTGTGAGGTTTAGAGATGATGGTGCACTGAGAACAGGTTGGGGAAATGCAGATTTCAACAAATTCCTATAAACGGTAGGATGACACATTAATTGATTCTGTAACCACGAGCAAGCAGGGAGCATTTAAGGATAATGCATGGCAGGTAATTTGTACTTGAATGCTTCAAAACTCAGAACTGAAGTCCTTATTAAGCAAAGTAAATGTAAAACTAGAAACGCTGTCAAAGTCACATCAAAGCCAGAGTCATTTAAGCCAGCACAAGAGGGCCGCCAATCAAAATTCAGAGGCCCCTGGATACCTGAATCAACAATTCGCCCACACACACCTGATTGCCTTGTTCCCAGAGTGTGCTGTGCAGCAGGGAACCACGTTAACATCAGCCATGCAATCAGACAGCAATTAAAACACACATTGTCTCAAACTAACATTAGCTACATTCATCAGCCCCTACACAGCCAATCAAAGTCAAATGGATGTACCTGCTGTGTGTATGGGCCATTAAACTAAAAATCACAGAGAGAACAGATTCATCAATATTCAATTATCCCCCAAATAGTATGTATTGTATGTATTAATAACGGTTTAACCGTGGTAACACAGAAGTAATTTCATTACTTTTCCCTTTAATGATTAGTGTAACAAATTGCTATTTCAATTTCAGTGGTGATATTACAGTTACGGATCAAAAAAATAAGCTATTAGTTTTGTCAGCACTTACATCCCCACACCCCCTGGTTCGGTTTTGTCATACGCTGAGCTAGTCTAGATGAGAAATGGCAGAAGACTTTACTTTCCCTCTATGGAACTATTCTCATTACTTTGATTTTATCAAGCAAGGACAATGGATATCACCACTATTTGGTTTCACCTAATCCTTCACATAGAAGTGCACAGGCAATGCAATTGAGTTATCCCGACTTTTTGGAGGCAAGAGAGGATGAGAAATGGAAAAGTAATATAATGAGTAGTGCAACAAATTCTTTCTCCCAGGGAGTAATAAGTAATAATATTTGTTTTGAAATGAGTAATGAGTAACAATGTGCAGGATTTAACAGTTCAACAAGCCTCTCACCTTGGTGGGATTTCTGACGGAACGGCTCTTGGGAGAGAGAGGCAAAGCCCACAAATCAATGGCCTCACACGGTTAATCAAAGAACATATCTCCAGTATGCCCTGACCAGTCGATGGAAGAAGTGTGCTTATCATTTGTTCACCCACAAGGAGTTTGCTACGCTGAACGGTCGATACATGATACATATCTACTACTGTGCACACATACTGATACAAAGGTACAGCTGGAAAAACTACGGAAACCTGTGCCATTTTTCTATAATTTTTTCAGCTTCTCCAATCAAAAGCGGCATGAATCAAATATATTCCTCCACGCAGTATGAACGGAGTCAGATTGGGGACGATAAACAGATGATTGTCTCATCAGTCATGAGAAAAATTATTTACTTGCTTATCCAAAGTGCAGGTCTGATATTCCACTGCATTAGTCTTGTGACTGTAACTCAATTAGCTTGACTGTGGTATCATCTGCCAGCGGTTTAGTACACAGCCTTCCAGTTTGTGGTGAACTCCACAGGCCTTTCATGCCAAACAGCATAAAACAACACAGAGAGGATCTCATGCCTTTGCTCAAAACGCTGCTGGGCAATGTAATGGTATCTGAGGCACATGCATCACACCGTTCCTCCAGTTTTTGGTCACTCTCAGGACTGGGGATCATTGGGAATTTTCTTTTTCATACAGATACTGGTTCAGATCATTCCATACTTGTTCTAAAATAAAACTTTTACCCATACATATCCTTGATGAATGAATGCCTGATTCATTATGTAATGAGATAAGTCATTTTCTGCTCATTTTCTATGCCATCTGCTTTTCTAAATGGAATTAGCCCATGCTCAATTGATTTCCTCAGCAAAAATCCCCAAAGGCTGGAAGGTAGCTTCAATTTCTGTTGTAAAAATCCCATCTTTTCAAGGTTTCCAATATCTGTTGATGTCTATATCAATACCAAAAATCTGCACAGTACAAATAGGTATAGGTTCCTTGAGACCCAGCCTTTGTGACACCAGAGAACAGCCCTCCACTCCTTATCTTATCGTACATGAATGACTGGGAGATATCTAGCAGCACTTACCAAAGTTGACGTTGTAATCTCCTCCACGCTCACGGTACATTTGGTAGACAAAGAAGCAGGACACGGGTTTGAGCAGCAGGTTTAGGATGGCCATTCCCGCGCTGAAACGAAACGTGTCCCTGTCCACCGCTAATTCGGACAGCGGATAATAGATCCCAAAATGGATGATGTCAGTCAGTATTGTCACGGTCATCCCGATCAGAAACTACAAGGAGAGGACAAGAGAAATGTCTTACTGGACCATTGAGTAGACGTGAGGTCCTTTTGTCCTCATACCATATGTTAGAATAGAAAGTATTTCTATGCAAACTGTCAATATGTCTCTGCAATAATGCCACAGAGAGATTATTATATTTGCATTTACTGTATGTGGCAAATAAAGTGATTCCTCTGATATTTATTCCATTTCTGACTGGAAAAGAGATAAATATCAAATTGGATTCACACTGGACACGTCAGAAAGTGGAACCAGGAAGTCAAAATGAAAACGGCAGGCAGTACATGAGGAAGTAGGAAATAAAAAAAACATCTTCAGCTTCTTGTTGAGGATGAATGGGGGAATTATTTTCTGGATCCATAAATTACTGGTTTGAGTTTTTACACCCAAATGAACTTTACACTAGTGTTGTCAGTTCTGAATCACAAAAAGTACCATTTTCCCCCAAAAAAATCCACAGGTGCTATCCTGCTCTCCTGGCCACCTTTACCTTTATCTCAGAGGAAAGGATATAAATATCTTGGGAAAGTGAAGCCAGGAAATAATCATAAAACAAATGCAGGCAGTACATGAATAAGTAAATTAAAACATCTTCAGCATCCTGTTCCAGTGATTTGTCCAATTATCTTTGAAACACAGGCCGCTGTCTTGCATTGTGTAACCAGCTGCTTTAAACACGCACCAGAAAGAATACCGTGGATGAATTGCTTTATTTTTTCCAACCTGCCTACTTGACTTCGGCCAGCTCAGTTCACCAGGCTCTTCCCTCTGAGAGACCCTGGATGTGAGCGACATGAATATAAGACTTTAAAGCGCATGGGGTGCAAGTGTGGCCTGGTGGAGGAGAGACTGCTGTGTGACTGGAAGCTTCACAGGTTCAATCAATCCTGCAACAGTCAGAATCCATTACTGTGAAAGTGTCCTTGAGCAAGACACCGGATGCCTAGCTTCTCAAGAGAGGTGCCACTCCTGGCTTGCTTGTGCACTCAAACCCCCCCTTTGGGTCTCTGCTTTGGTTTGCATTGCATATAACATGCGTTCTCACATGATGTGGAAATCTGCTGCTGTAAACTGACACACTCTGGAAGTCCCAACGACTTTGCAATGTGTGCCTGGAATTAAGGGAAGGCTATCTTTCTAGAGGGGATGCTCAGAGATTGTCCTAGATTCCACACACAAATAGGTTAGAGCGGATACGCAGCGCTATGCCTATAGATAGACTCCTGTACTGTCACATGACGTTGAGATCGCAGCCTACATGGAGCAATCAAGGCAAAAGACTCACCATGAGCACAGCGTCAATCGAGTCCCTCTGAGCGATGGCCCACACCCCAACTGCTAAAATGCTGAAGTTCCCCCAAGCAAAGGAGAAGGGCAGCCATGCCATGCATCCCCTGCAGCAAATACACACATGTACAGTTCATACAAGACAGACTGTTAGGCAAACTCAAGGAATTATGTCTGACAACACACAGTATGGGAAGTTTATGTTTAAAGAGTAGGCCTGCATCGAGATATTAGGTCAAACTGTGCGTGTGGTTATGTGTGTGTGTGTGTGGGTGCGTGTGTGAAGAGAGAAGAGAAATTCCTCAGGTTTGTGAAAAAGCCTCATTGGAGCCAAGCAGCCATTCTTCACACTCACCACACTGTCAGCAGCCAGTGCACCAGTACTATGGCCTGTGATCGGGAACAAGAAACAAAAAGTGTTGAAGAGGAACACCGCTCAGTTTAGTTTCATGTTGAAACTGTGATCTAGGACAGTCCAGTCCATGTGTGTGATCACTAACAGCTCTCTCCCGAAGCCTGAAACTGGAGAACTCAAACTTGTGTTCACTTTGCACCAGGTATAAAGCCTGGAGCTGCTTCAGGGACAATGAATGTGGGGATCGATTTCATGGTTTCAGAAATTGTTGGTTCCAAATTAACTGTCTTCTAGCGTAGAAACATTATTTTTTCCCCACTTAGGGAGCAGTGGGAGTTTTTACAAACTGTATATGGACTTCCCTAGACTTTATGAATATCATATAGGACTTATTCCCTTGAATGGTGTTCCTCTTTATGGTTATGATATGACATGAGAAACTTTTTGTGGCAATAGAGGTGGTTAATCAAGGGTGTCAATTCACTCCCTGCATCTCATATCATTTACCACCAAAACTTCAAAACCAACTTATATCATCTACATTTCCAGGGACAAACAGTGATGACTGATAAGACATTGTTATTTGGTTAATGTGATAAACAGAGGGGAACATTGATCCTGAATGCTCTCCTGGTGGGATTTTTTTCAGATGGGCTTCCAAGTAGATTTCTGGACATGTTTGCTTGATCTTTGCTCCAAATAACAATGACAAAAACTACAAGATCAAATTTTGACTCTCTTAGGTTGAGGTCAGTGCCAAACTCACGTGGTTAATATTGCCATTAATCATGGCTTATGAATTATGAGCAGTCTTATCACTATATTTGTATTTCTAACATGTCCATCCTTGTTGAAGTCACCTAGCTCCCATCACTGCTCCCTACAATATGCCTTTGTAGTCTGTCTTACGTATTTTGGATACTTAGAAAAGCAACGTAAGTGCGTCACCTCTAATTTACAGTAGGATAAATACCTACCGACAACGGTTATTCGCCCTCTGTTGCTCTACAGTTGGCTACAACTCCAATACATAACTTTCTCATTCATCCTTTTTTACTTGTAGTTTATGAAAATCAACCAATACAAATGCGTTGCACTACTTTAAAACAGTCTAATTCTGGATCTAAAGCAGAGACCCGTAGTTGCCACAAATAGGAAACTTGTGCAACATCCACTGTGACTGTACCGGACGCGATAACAGCTACAATGTAATGCCAATCACTGTGGTAAACACAGTCAGTAGCATCCAACATTAACATAAAGTAAACATCAAAACTTACCTTCAGATTTATGGCAGGGATTTCCATAATATTTGGCCAACGCAGATCTTCCTCGGTCCCCTTTCACTGTATCAACTTGTTGAGGACCACATGAATAAAACAAAAAATGCAGGTTTTCCTTGACTGAAACTTCTCCCCAACTCCTCCCTCGGCTCAGTCTGCAAACACAAACCATGTGACAGCAGCCTGACCGCTCCCATGTGACTCCCACCCTCCCCCGCCCCCAGCCCCCCGCCCCCCCGCGCCTCATACAGTTCAGCCTGCGAGAAATCATATGAGCGCTAAGCATTGGTCACAGTCTTTATTCCCAGCTTCCACCGAGGCTGCTGTACCATCACCAGCAGTTTACTATGAAGGATCAGGAATGTAGCATGTGTGTTTGAACGGCTCAAAATCAGACAGTCAGTCATCACATCTCCTCTTTTAGGCTGACTGAGGTGTAGATAGCTGGAAAAAAACAAGATAAATTTTACTTTATCTTGGTTTAGTGATTTATAAAGTTAATGAAGTTTGTGACTGGAAAGCAGGGTTTGACTGATGGGTTTTTGAAGGCTGATATTTTGTGGATTTAAGATGCCTAAG
Organism: Centroberyx affinis; assembly: GCF_046629955.1. Taxonomy (NCBI): domain Eukaryota; kingdom Metazoa; phylum Chordata; class Actinopteri; order Beryciformes; family Berycidae; genus Centroberyx; species Centroberyx affinis. The sequence continues at coordinate 52,359 of NW_027279669.1, forward strand.
TGCTGATATTCATCAATATCCTTTAAATTTGTTAATTTGCATGCCAGAAAATACGATTCAGTGTTTCCACCTCAGAATGGTATTCTTGGCAGGGTGGAAAAGCCTCTAAAACAGCATTTAGATCAAGAGACACTAACACTGTCTATTGCAAGTAATGTTAATGAAATGATTTTAAGTGGGTTAGGAGCTCCTTAAAGGAAAAATCCACCCAATAACACTTTAACACAATTTAAAAAATAACAGCTATTGGTGATGTAACTTTCTGGGCCCACTTTGTTGTTTGGTGGTGTATTGTTTTGTTCCTGTGGACAAGTGGCCAATCGTAGATGATGTGAAATATTTCCAGCTCACCAGACTCAACGTTTTGCACTGATGTTCAACAATCATACAGGGAGAAATCCATCGTAGAAGAGGAAGAGACTCTGCAGTGACAGCAGCCACAATAGACCAGAATGCAATGCAGCCACAAGACATGTTGTGTTGTGAGTAATGGGCATGACTCAGTATTTCTCCACTGGAAAGCCGCTCGCTTCACTATCACTATCGCTCTCTCTCCACCTTCATGTATAACCCACAGCGGAATGCAACAAATTCAGGCACGTTCTCTGGGGGTTGTTGAAAGGCAATCTGGGAAATGTAGGAAATCACTAATTGAAGTTAGACGAGGCAGGTTGAGGGAAAGTGGTTTCACCAAAAAAGTTAATTGCATCACTTCATCACAAAATAACTCCTGGAATTTGTTGAACATCATAAATTGATGATATCTAACAGTGTAACAGAATCCTGTGAGGCAGATTTCAGGTTTTGCAGACTGCCAGAAGCTGTTGAGTAAAATCATATCCTTACCTCTTTCATATCAGCAGTGAACAGTATTCACAGGCCAGTTTTTCTTAAAAGGGTCTTAAATCGGCCTGATATAGCAGCAAATCAATATATTGGTCTACCAACAGCCTACTGCAGACCTGCAGAGTTGCAAATGAGCCGCCCTTGAGCAAGGCAGTTAATCCCCACCTGCTCAAGTGGAGCTGCTCAGTCGCTGACAGTATAGAGTGTAGTTGCAGTGGGCTGCTGCTGGATATGAATGAGCGTTTGCATGTAGTTTTATCTCCGCCTGCAACCGCTCCCCTCAGGCCGTTGGTGTAAACAAGAATGTCTTCTCAGTCAGCTTTCCCCTCTAGATAACGGTTAAAAACCGCTAACCCTCTCTTATGTTTCTCCTTTGCACTTCCATCCTCCAAGATGTCAATCCATAACATTTGTCTCTGACTACACTACAATCAAACACCATTAACCTTAGTAATCACAGTTTGTTTTCTGGATAGCATTGGTTCACAGAGGCACTTTTATGGTCTAGCTACTACACACGTTGCACAACATGTATGCTAATGTACACAATATATTATAGTTGTCTATATTTATTTTTCTCTGGTTCTATCTTGTCCTCCTACTTTCGCTTCCTAAAAGGAATTACAGTAAAATCTATAGCAGAGTAAACTGTGCTCTTGGCTGACAAATCCTCGCTGTATAATAATCCCTGGTGAATTCACAGACAGGCATCTTCCCTCCAGGTGCGGTTTGCACTTGAATCCTCAGTTATGAGCTGATCTGTCAGTTATTTTCTTAACAGGCAGCCATCAAACCTCACTTACCCCCCTGTAAGATCAATATAATCGCAGCAAGACAGATGAGCATATTGTAAAATACTGTGCGGATAAATTGTTTTTTTTATTATTTGTTTTATTTAACCTTTAATAACCAGGTTATCTTGTTGTAATCACACATCTCTTTTCCAAGGAAGGCCTGACCAAGATCACAGCAGGACATTTAGTTACAGGAGTTGTTGTTGTTTCACATTAAAAGGAGAAAACATTGTTTATATGCAGACCACCCACAGATTTTTGATCCATTTTTCAACGAGAACAGGAATCGAGCTCCTACGCGGCGTGACAGCACAGGAAAATAATACTCAATTGAACAGTCAAATCCACAATTTTAACACATGATTCAGTAGTCGTGTAGTATAGATCCAAACTAGACAGATTATGATGAGGCTGTAATCATCACACTGTTCTGTGTTGGTGTTTAAGGGGCATTGCACTTTCACTTTTATATTGTTCGCCCTCAGGTTTTCACCACACAGATACACTCCAGTTTCTCCAGTTGAACAGTATAGAGAAAATACTTCATTGGCAATTTAGAAAGTCATCTCTTCAAGAAACACTTCCCATCCCCCCTGCCTTCCTCTCACCCCTAAATCACATCCTCCTCCCCTCTATTTGCACCTGATCATGCTCCTGCCCTGTATATGTATATGTAATATATATGTACTGTATATGTACTGTATATGTATACAGTACCAGTCAATAGTTTGGACACACTACATTTTTCTTTATTTTTTACTATTTTCCACATTTAGAATAATAGTAAAGACATCAAAACTATGAAATAACAAATATAAATTATGGAATTATGCATTGACCAAAAAAGTGTTAAACAAATCAAAACTATCTTATATTTTAGATACTTTAAGTAGCCGCCCTTTGCCTTGATGGAAAGGCAAAGGCTTTGGAAAGAAATTCATACATAGGCATCAACTTCACTATTTATATTTGTCTAAAAAACAAATTTAAAGCATTTAAGCATAAGCCTTTAGGTCAAAATGAAATAATGAGATAATAATAATGAAAAACATAGTACATTCAATCAGGTGTGTCCAAACCTTTGACTGGTAGTGTATGTATATGTATATGTGTATGTATATGTATATGTATTTCTACTGTATTTTTCATTGGCTGTTGACTCTTTACCTGCCACTTGTCTATTGTACATAATCATAAAATATTTGTTACTTCTGGGTGCTGCGGCTGACATTTGCACTCCTCACTGCTGCCTGTCCGCAATGGTGGCGATGGAGGAATTTAAGCGTATTTCACTCTTGAACTCATTGTAAGTCACTCTGGATGAGAGCAGCAGCCAAATCTTTAAAATGCTAATGCAAGATGCCCCCTTGCTGATTTTTCTCTACAATCGGAGACGGTGAGGCTTATTCTTCAGTCTGCTTCCCAGTGCTTCTGTATCAAGGGTTTCCTCTCGCACCCATAATGGAAATAAATCCCATTGTATGCCTCAAGCATGGCAGATGGCCCCTGCACTCCCACAGCCAGTGTGACCCATGACCTCTCCGTGACCTCTGACCCCTGTGACAGCGCGTGACTCACACTTTATGCAGATTTATCCCCCTGATTGAAGTATTTATGTTTTCAATCACTTCAAGTGCATGTTTAGCAGTCCCAATATGCTGTCCCGAGTGTGTGTGTGTGTGTTTTAAAATGACATCGCGGTGTGACAAATGGGCGTGTTATTTCATTTGAGGTATAGTGTCTTTAACCATCAGAGAAAAATCAATCCTAGGGCAATCTAATGTAATTGGAAACAAATGACTCCCTTTACCGCCTAACCTGCAGCGACAGACTTCACAAGTGAATGACAGACTGCATAAATTTAACACAACACCACTTTCATTAAAGCGTCGTCTTCTACACTTCATTTACAGAGAATCCAATACCCTACTTCCTTCTCATCGGATGATTCATGGGCTGTTTTACAGTCTGGGCAGGTCCCAGAAGCTGGAAAGATGCTGCAGTATACTTCCCGCAGCGTTGTTTACTCATATTTAAATTGTTCTCATTGTCGTATTTGCATGCTTTTTGAGAGCACACCGATCTTGAAGAGTCGGGTTTGAGATAGCGACTCTATAGTAATTAATTACTTCAAGAAATCTACGAGAAACGTATTGGTGTCTTTCTGGTGTTAGTGATGTGATGTTGCAGCTCTGCCAGGATGTGGCTGTGTGTAATCTATCATTCGGCTGGCTGTTGGCCAGGTTTCAACAGGGCACTCAGTACCGGAGCACTCTCTCAGAGGTAAGTATTACAAATACATCACCACCGCTTTTAGTCTATGGCCGTAAATCAGGATGGCACAATCACAGTCCAACTGAGCCGATAGGTACGAAAAATGAGCTTTACTTTCTCCGCCCGATCAAATATTGATACGGATAGATTTGCAGGGAGGCTTGTGTGTTCTGCTCATAGATGGACCGACTGTTATTGATTGCACTTGCTCTAATATTTGCAGGGCCTATTCTTCTTTGACATCCCAGTCTCTTTCTCCCAGAACTTCTGCTGAACTTCTGAGGATTTCAGGCGGACCGGGGGAACAAGTTCATTTTTTGCTGCGAGGCGTCGAAGCTCCCGCCCTCCTTCAGAAGACACTCAATTACCCACTGAGTCCAGGCAGGCACACGCGCCGGCGTTAAAGCTCCCGTGGCCCTGAGCTATAGGCTGCAGTCACTTCAAACAGCTAGAGAGAGAGAGGCACAGCGAGAAAGCCATTCGTTTTGGACCGATCGTTTCAAAAGATCCGTCCGACCCTTGGGTGCTGCACAGCACGACCGTACCGAGGTCACCATGAGACAGACTGAGACCGCACAGTGATGGATATCAAGCTAGATGGCCTTTTTCATCTCATAAATAGGACAATATAGGTGCATATAGTTACCTCCCCACAGGCATGTGAACATAACCATACATTGCTGTGGACTAGCGCTTAAAGATATTGACAAAATATCGAATTTTGATTATTTGACAGAATATTACAATTGCGATTTAAACTGCGATTTATATCATCAAAACTTTTTCTTGTCATCATTTTTTTTTTGTCTTTTGCCTTTTGCTACTTTAAAGAGGAGTGCCTTGGTCTCTACTTCATGTTTTCTGCCCATAAACCAAAGAGCACCCTCTTATACTACAGAACCAACCAGCAGCGCTCCTGTATCTGCATTTTACTTTCGGTTTTTAGAACTTTAAAACTGTTAAAAGAAAAGTGATTTTGTTAAAAAAAAAAAAAAAATAGATGTCAGTGTGCTGGAGTCACTTAGTTCGATGAGTATGACGAAAGGTTTTCACCACTTGATTCATGGATCAATGATTACCCAAAGCACTAACACTGTTTAGAAATCCATTTTGGACGCTCTTCTCTCTTAAGCAATTAACTGCAGCCTCTGCGATTTGGAAATTGCAGAAGTTGATATTGCGATATTTCGATTTTTTTGTTTAATTGTTCAACTCTACTGTGGACACTAGTCTGTGTTTCTCTCATCACATTATATGGAAGGAGATGATGTGAGGGGAATACCGCTAATCTACTTGAGGGAGGGCGCCTTGAGGGAATTTCTTCAAATTTGGCACAAACAAGGATGAACTGATTAGAATTTGGTGGACAAAGGTCAAAGATCGAGGTCACTGTGACCTCACAAAAGATGTTTTTGGTCATAACTCAAGAATTCATACGCTAATTATGACAAAATTTCACACAAATGTCTAATAGGATAAAATGATGAAGTGATGACATTTTATATCCAAAAGTTCAAAGGTCAATTTCACTGTGACATCATAATATTTTGCTTACCACTGTAGCTGAGAAAACAATCTTGGGTCATTCTACAAAAACGGTGGAAGTGCTGTCACTTAACTTTTGCAGACACCAAAATAATCACATTAATTATACAGTATATGTTCATTAAAATAAAGACTGTCCTTGCAATGTTAAAACAAAGTTTACTGGCGGAGGCATACAACCGTGAGGCGGTTATTTCTAGTTTTTTCTTATTATGCCATGTGGCAGTTACTTTATCCAAAGTCACTTACAGTACAATGCCATGGGTATATATAGTTTTTCAGCATGGAGTCTCCACTCCAGTTTTAGTGTCATGGATAATTTCTATCTCTTTATAAGAGCAATATGTATTTTTTTTTTTTATCTTGTGCCACGGTATACTCCAGTTGCTATAGTTAGGGTTTAAGTAAACTTAAGAAAAGGTCCCATTATAAAAATGAAACTCAGGAATTAGTGGATTCACTGTAGTACCAGTCCAAGACAAGTTGTTTGTTGTAGTGAAAGATATACAGTAGTTATGGTCAGTTTTCCAAAGATAGACAAGTTCACACCAAAGAAAAAAAGTTTATCCTGGTAAGTGTTTAATCATGAAAAAATGAGGCAGAAAAACACAATATATAGACAAAGAGTCGTGTTTAAGTATGGTATAAATAAAACATATATTAAGACATGTAAAAGTAAAGCCAAACAAGCATCTTTGTTTATCATACTACCATAAGTACCTTTAAAGAGTAGTGGTATCAATAAAAAAAAAAGCCATTGGCAATCAAACAATTCGAACACATTCATATTTACAGTACAGGACACCGGACCTGGGTCAAACAGCATTTGTAAATAATTGTTTTAAAATGCTTGGAATACCAGATGGTTCAGGTGACAGACAGAGAAATAAAATGCACCAGAGAGTCACAGATAAGTATTTCAAAGTCAGTTGGAAAGTTTAGTGTAGTTTTCTGTGAGTGAACGCCTACCTGGCGTTATCTGAATTGTCCTGAAGCAGTAAAACCCATCCATCCGGTGCGGCAGGCACATTAAACAAATACTAAGAATTATTTGCAAACACTATTTGACTCGAGTCTGCAGGACACAGAGAATCAGACGCAGGAGAGAGAGACTGCGTATTTGTTGTTTTTGAACATGTACACACGATTCTGTAGTGATGCTGGAGTGAACAAAACCAAATTAACACTGATGTATGGGATTCTAAGTGAATTGAGTAAGCACTTAAAGATGGCGGCTTGCTGGATCCATCCCACAATGCAACATGCATGACAGTGTTTCCAGCTTAGTCATCAGTGGGGTTTTTTGAGTAACTGACAAGACCAGATGATGGCATTTGAATGCTTTGCACTGTGGGATTGATGTGAAAAAAACAAAAAAACAAACAAACAAATGAGCTCAAACCAGCAAGCCATCGCCTTTAAGCACTCGGTCCATTAGTTGTGTCACGTGACGTCTTGGCTGTGCTGTCTGCTATGTCAAAGTGGTCATGGGGTCATGTTTCCTGTTCTTCCTCCCTTTACCGCCTCCTCCTCCTCCTCCTCCTCCTCCTCCTCTTCAGATAGTGATGAAGCCTCCTTGGTCGCTGTTGGCTGACTCTGGCACCACACAGCGACCCCTCCTCCTGGTCACGCGTCGCTTCCGGTGGAATTTAGCATAGCAACGAAATCCTGAAATCGACAAAATAGAAAATCCATTAGCCGTAGATTTAGATGCACTCTGTGAGGTAGAGAACGCTAAGGTGAGCAAAGTCTGCAAGTCTGTAGGTGTACAAAAGAAATATTTTTTTTTCTTTTTGTTTGTTTTTTACATTTTAGTGCACATACACAGCAAAATGCCCAGTGCTAATTTATTTTACTTAGTTATTTATTTATTTACTCCTTTATTTACCAGGGACAAATGCATTAAATATTGTTTCATATATAAAATACAAAATAAATGCCATGCATGCAGGTTTCTAGCCGAGGCTAATTTGCAACCCCTGTCCCTGGCTTTTGGGGTTAAAGCAGAAAGTACAGGAACATTAAGATTGGAAATAGTACATAAACATTAAAATATGATACAGGTAAAGACAGAGTGTGTATGTGTATGAGTGTAAAAATCAACACTATGGAAATGCTTATGTAACTCCATACCCACATAGTTTTGAAAGCCAGCTTTATGAGTGGACAAACGACTCTCCAATCAACACTTGTCAACTCCAAATAATATTCACTGGAAAAACAACACTTATTAACACACAGGAGTTCAAGAGCAGTCAGCCAGCAGTAAAAGCCACTCTGGGGACCTCTAGTCACCACCACTCGCTTACTTTCATTTTTAAAACCTTGATTAAAAACAGTGAGACTAGAAAAAAGGCCCTAATGCATGATAACAGCAGACTGCAAGGGCAGCTGATGTCAGGAGTTGATTGCTCTTGAACGCTTTTATATGCGTGTTAAAAAGTGCTACAAAGTGGAATTACACTTTAAGCAGTGACCCATATCTCATGATACGTCACTGTGAGTTATGGTTTGAATTAAATGGCGTTCATGGTATGACCTTATGTCGTCCTCACTCACCCTCCTCACACATGCAGTCATCGTAGCACTTGTTGTTGAGGCCTCGGTTGTGAGGTTTGCACTCGTGTTGTCTCAGGTCACAGCAAGAACCTGAAGTGAGGTTAGAGAGGAGCAACCACGTAAAAATCAACAGCTGAACACACGTCACATGGGTGCACAGAGGTTTCATATTAAACACTGAAAAACAACGTAATTAAAGCTGCACTAGGCAAGATTTGAAAATATACCCGTCTTATCAGCCTAAATCACAAAGTGGGGCTAGAACAGAGAAGAGCATCCATTCCCTCTAATTGAGGCGCTTGATCTATTTGCCCAAATGAACTTCTGATGTTGGGTATGGACACTTCTCCGTCCACAGAAACTGACGAATCAAAACATAAGAATGAGTTAGTCTCCTAAACAGCAGCAAGCGAGCGAGCGAGAAAGATGGACTCACCAACGTTATATCTTTTACCTCTCTTGTCCTTTTGGTATTATTTGGTATAAAGCGATCACTTGGTAAACATGAGCATGCTGTGTGCACTTTGCTGACGTCACATTGCATAATTTTTGGGTACTGACGTTCAAATTTTTCAAACAGTTACATCTCGCTGCCATTTGGAGCTGCCAAGTTGCCTAGTGAAGCTTTAAATAAATCAAAGTTAAACATAGCTGGTAAGAAAAACAGTTTGGTAAGTTGTGAATTCATACATTTGTTTTTGTTAGATCACAGAGGTTGTTAAGAAGTGGTTAACAGTATGATGTATGGCCTAAACTGACCTGGGAGACAGTCCAGGTGGTGGTCACATGGCTCGATGGCGTCAGCATCCAGAGTCACATTTCCACTGCTAAGGTTCTTACTCCGCCTCTTGTCTGCAGCAGGCAAGTGACAAAAACAAATTATGCTTTTATCTGTGGTGTATACCACAGATACCACAGATACCACAGATAACAGAGAGCATATATGGTTATTTCTCAGTGGATAACAGCCTTTGGATTCCCAGTCCACTTTGGCAGTATGATCCCATGTTGGGGTTGGATAAGTCCTGTAACCCCAACATTTATATTTGCACAAGGCCTGGGTCAAACAATTTTTGCACATTATTCTTCATGTTTGTTTTAATCGCTTTGCCTACCAGATGGGTGGGGATTACTGCTTCAGCCAAATAGTTGTCAATCCCCAAAAAGTATGCTAATTTAAATTGACTTGATGTTTACTAAAGTAAAATGCCTGAAGGGGGACAGAAATTAAGCAGTTCTGCGGAGGTCAAGCAAGCTCCAAGCTTTTCAGAATTCAAAAGTCGTGGGTTGTAGTTTTTCATTTTACAATGACAATCTGATATGATTAGGGTCATTTCAGCTTGAATAGGATTATGTCCGCCAACCCTGTTTTTAAATCAAGCCATGTTTTATGGGGCCAACCTCTCAGTTGTGACTTTGACACTTTTGGATGGGTGAATGATTGCAGCTGAATACTGACCTTTCTTCCTGGACGGCGGCCAGGAGTCCACAGGTTTCATATCCTCATAGTCCGTCCAATCAAAAAGTGCCATGTCCAGAGTCGGCATCACCTCCCCTTGCCCTTTTCCTCGGCCAGACTTCTGAAAAAGGGAAAACACGTTGCAGCCAAACCTTACACCTTATAACTGGTTGCTAATCACATTTCAGTGACAGCATTTACATTCACACTGAGCTCACGTCCTGTATGAGAAGTCCATGTATGATAGCTTGGACATGCCGATCCTGAGGCCTGTGAACACCACATCCCATCTTCAGTTATATTTTGCATTCTGTGTAAGTTCTTTTTCCATGGTTAAATTTGGAATATCCTGTTTATTTATGCATACAAGGACATTTGTGATCAGAATATGAAGATGTGCATTAACAACTAATCCCAAATTTGACACTATCCAGGGTATGAGCTAGTATACAGAATACATTGACATAGAGCTACTGTGTTGGAGGGATAAAATGTCTAAAATATCTTTGTGTCTCCTCGGATGAATGTTCAATTATTACTGTAAAGCAGGCAGCAAGGTGACAACTTATTGTTTTTCTTATCAACAGCACATGTAAACACACTCAGAGTGTTCTTAATGAAACACAATGAAGTCCTGCTTTAATGAAGAGCAGTAACGCTCCACTGATTCATAAAATGCCCTCACACAGACGACAGACATAGCAGAGCTTTGCAACTAATTGATTACTAATAGAGGACATGACTAGCCACAGCCTGGAATATATATCACAGCATTTGTATTGTTCATGCATACTTTACAGAGATGCACATAGAAACACACAATACACACAAACACACATCCCATACAGATCCGTCAGTGGCCATCACTGACATGAAGCTAACCTACAGGAGAACAAAAGTCCTAAAGTAGGGTATTCAGGTTAGGCTTACTGTATGGGAAAGTGTTTTTTCAGTTTTTGGGATATTTGCACTTCCTAGAAACCATGTAACGCATGTGAAATCATGAAGTCACCCACCGATATTGTGTGATATCTGTAGCAGTGTTAGGGAAAGTTACTTTTTTAAAAGTAATTAGTTACTTTACTTTGTCACTTACCTTAAAAGTAATTCCTTATTTTACACAGTTACTCTTTATTAAGAGTGACCTGTTAGAGTACTTTTGCATTACCCACTTCAAAAACATGCCGCAGCAATATGGCTTGTCCTGCCAAGTGTGTTGTCGATCATTGCTTTAAAATGCTATTGATCTGTTAAAATAATACGCCAATCTCATTTATATCAAGCATACAAGATTGTCTTTTTTCAATTAGTAGCATGTCTGCAAGTGATTCCGCAGGATTTACACTTTTTAATACTTTTTATTTTAATTTCCGCTCACAAAAATGAAACAATATGAAAGAAAAATGAAAGTAACAACGTTCTAATTTTAAAAAGTATCTGATAACTGATTGTAAGAATTTAAAAACTAATGGATTAAGATACTAGTTACCACAAAAGAGTAATGTGAGTGCTCTAACTCAGTAGTCTGAGTGCTTTACCCACCAACACTGATCTGTAGTGACTCACTTTGATTTTGAAAAGATTGTTAATAGCCACACTTCCAACATACAAAACAATTACTTTGATGCAACCATGATAATATTGTTGTTCTTGGTTATTATTTTCAAGAGGCAATTTTTCCTGTGTGTAATTTTCCATAACAAGAAAATGAATTCTGGTGATGTGTACAGATTCCCTGGGTGGTTAATGTCAGTAGTTGACTTATTGTGGACTGATCCATAAATTCATATAGAGAAATGCACGTGTTAAAAATGCAAATGTTCTACCAAATTGAAATATTGCTTGAAGGTCTGTCGTTTTGATTAGAGTTTGATGTCATCGCTGTAAAACAAAACTCTTTGGCGAATTGCTCGGCCATAACTTCCTGCAATAAAATCCATAAAAACAAGCTTTACAACTGTCAATTCCCTCAAATAGAATAAACAAAATAATAATGTTAGAAAATATAATTTAGTCAGCAGGTCTTTGGAGAGGTCTCTTGGGGAACTGGGGGAAAACATGAGAGTCATCTATCAGAAAATAAGGATCTCTGCCAAGCTCTTCATGGACATAGATCCATACTCGTTTCCTTTCACCCTTAGGAAGTATATGGAAACATCAATTAGATTAATTGCAACGGGCTACTAGTGCTTGGCTGCTCATTTAACCATCAACAGGGGATCGAACATTAATTAAGAACCCTTGCAGCGTTGCCCGTGTCATTGAACCTAGGTCCAGGCGAGGCTATCACTTTTTTCTACCGCGGGCCAATAATATTTGACTGCCCTCTGAATAAAGACATGCACAGTCTCCTGGGCTCTCAGACAGCTTGTAAACAGAATACCAAGCAGCCTGACAGTCCGGTCTGCAGACATCAAACAGTCAGGCGGGCCAGGGAAGTCACACACAGAGCTACCACGTGTCAGCCAAATGCTTAAAATCTAAATGTAATGTAAATATTCATCTTGCACCGTGTTTGTTGAAGAGTAGAAGAGTGGGCAGTGTGTGTTTTCTTTGGTATTTATTTTTGCCTTTTTTCAAACAGTAGGAAAGCTGAGAGGGATACAGAGCAGGGAATCCTGAGTCAGTGGGGGTTCATATGTTTTCAGATGAGGAGTCTTTGCACCATCTGTGGGCGCTGCACTATGGGTTTAGCTTGGAGAGTTAAGACCAAGACTTCACATCTCCCTTAAAACAATCTCCTCCATATACAATAAAAACTGTCAGTCATTTCCCTGGTCAAGAAACTTGTGGTAATCCACAAGATTCCTTTTGGGTTTTTTTTTTTTGGCAACATCTTTGGACATTGCTCTTGTTTTTTGCACTGCACTTCCCAGAGATCACCTGTCAATCAAACAGTGTGGGTGGTACTGTAATGTTTTTTTCCTTGGATTTTCTGTTGATGAAGTTTCTGTAGGTGGCGCTCTTTTCTTTGTCTGTTCAGCCATGGTGGCTATCACTGCTCATGCTAACTACCCAGTTCTTCTTCTGCTTATTCCAAACAAACTGCTGTTGCTGCTTCCCGTAACATAAAAGACATCACTTCCTGTCTGCCAGAGGGTTTTCCCAGGACAGACACCAGGTGTTTATAGCAAATATAAAGCTTTCATGAACTGAACTTGAGTCACTGTTGTGTTATATCAGTCGGCAATAGAGACGATTATTTTCATGCAAATGTCGCAGATTATTGCTTTAAAGGGCCCTCTGTGGCAGTGATCATTGTGTGTGTGTGTGTGTGTGTGTGTGTGTGTGTCTGTGCCTGTTTCCCTTATCATTGAATAGGAGCGGTGGAGTTAAAGAGTGTCATATCATATGTATTGGTTTCAAAGTAGAGTTTTAGTATATCTTGGCTGTTTCCGAGGCTTTCCCATACTGCCAAGAAAACGAATCAGAGGGAACCACTGGTGTGTGTTTTTTTGCTCATAAACAATGTTTATGAGCATTGCTGAAGTACCATGCTGGGCGGAAGTGACAGATGGTTAGTGTTGCCCCACACACACAGCGCAGATTCTCCGATGCATGCACCCACAGACTGTCGGACAGAGAAAAGGCTCTCCATACAGTACATTCAATACATATATTCATTCTGCCAAGGTTTATTATAAAGGGAGAAGAGAGTGTGTGCTACTGGACTCAGCTGTACAGTTTTGACCCCAGAGGCATGCATGTTATTATACATGGTCATATCTATCATACATACTGTGACCAAAAGCCATTGAGACTGCTTTCTGGAAGATATTTTTCACAACCACCACTTTCAGATTCACACACTGAAAAGAGTGTCATTTCCGAGATGAGCTATGAGGTTTGCGGTAGCATAACGGCTGTAATGGGCCCCATTTTCGCTCTATTTCCCCTGCACACTGCAATCGCACCGAGGCACAATAGACGTAGCCTTTAATAAGCACTTGGGTTTCGTTAGGGGTACCTGGGGCTTGGTGGAGGCTGGGGGCAGCGTTGGGGGATGCTCGTTCATCACCGTGGTAACCATGGAGGAGCCGGAGCCAAAGACGGCGGCGATGGGGGAGGGGGGTTCACTGGGCTGGGTCATGCTGAGAGAGGGGGAGGCGGCGGAGGAGAAGGGAGGCTCCTCGAACAGATCCCTGTCCTTCAGCATGGAGCTCAGCTGAGGCTCCGGAGGAAACGCTGGAAAGACAGAGGTGGGGGAGGAGAGGAGAGGAGAGGAGAGGAGAGGAGAGGAGAGGAGAGGAGAGGAGAGGAGAGAGAGAGAGATTCTGTTATACCAACACTGAGGCTCTAGGACCAGAAAATTTGCACTTGCCTAACAAGGGTCGGTCGAAACCACTTGCATTTCAATCAATGCAGGAAGTAGATGCTCTCCAAAATTCAAATATCAAAAAGCCTTTCAAGTGAGGAAGCTGGTGTCAAGAGACGCTCATGTCCAACCTATTAGAAATAATTGAAAATATAAGCTCTGTCAAATGCGCTGTAAGTGTGACTTAATTGAAATTGAACTGAATCATGCCCTATTCTCTAACTGTATTCTGAAACCAGAGCAGTTATTGGTCTATTATACACCTTATTATACACAGTGTATACAGTACAATATACAATATGCAACAATCAAGGAAAAAACAACAACAGCTTGTCCAATAGTAGAAAAATACTGCACTCATTGAGAGAATTTGTCCCAGTGAAGATGTGTGTGTGTCTGGATGTTTTGACTCACCTTTCCCATGCCGCCCCTTGTCACGCCGACTCCCATGTCTCCTGTGCTCAAAGTGATGCCCGTGCCCGTTCCCGTGTCCATGCCCCCTCCCCTTGCGCGTCCCCAGCGGGTGGTTGTCCCGGACGTGGGACGGGTTCTTCACGCCCACGCGAGCCCTGTCTCTCTCCCTGCCAGGGCCCATCTCCAGTCTCACCGGGCTCAGGCCCTCCAGACCCGTCCCGTCATCCTCGGGCCTGGCCAGGGGATGCAGGGGCCTGTGGGAGAGCAGCCCGGCTCCGCCTTTGGCAGCGCGGGCCCCCTGGGTCCCGTGCCCGCCGCGCTCCCTGCCGTAGCCGTGGCCCAGCAGAGCTTGCCCGGGGTACTGCAGGGCGTTGCTGCCACCTGCTGAGGTCTGTGCCTGTCTCCTCTTGCCATGAGCGGCTCCGGGCTCGGCGCTGCGTGACACTGCCAGGGTGGCAAACAGGAACGCCAGGAGCAGACTCCAGGAGAGAGCCATTGTCTGTAAAACACAGCGCCACCTGCTGGGAGGACGAAACATGTCTTGTCAGCGCACACATGCTGCAGTGTGAAACGGATCCAAATAACAGACACTCAACCTGCTCAACAGCACTGATGATAATTCATGCATAAGAATCAAGTGGCCATTTCTCTAGTGAACTAATTTGGAAGGATTATATCAGTATATCCAAAGATTTATTAAAATCTGTGTAGATAATAATTTGACAGCTGCTGGAGAGATAAAATATGTGAATCCCGAAATAATTGGTCTTTTTTTTTTACCTTTTTACACTAGCAAGGCCAAGCTGCCATCAGTTGAGTGTTTTGAATTTTAGAATGGAAATATTTCAGATTTCAAAATGTCCATCTGTGACTTTTCCTTGACTCTACTTTCTCTACAATAGTGTTATTAGATTTTCAAAATCATGCAAGAAGAGAGCAGTTATTGTTATATTTAGGCCCTTCAATTGACAGCTTGTTGGCCTTCTCTTAAACCTCCAAAATCAACTACCTTTCTAGTGTTGAATAAAAAAAAAACCCTGTCCCTTCTGATAAATGTTTGATTCTTTTAAAGCATGGTAGCAGTAGGGTGATGCCTACGGGCTGTTTTGCCTACTCATCAATAGGAGTTCAGTTACTTTTTTTTAACTTTGATTATTTACTGGCTAAATCATGACAAAAACTCCATGCATAATTTACAGGAGGAGCATTTTTTAAATTTAAAATGAACTACAAAAACAACAAATTAGCAGGGGGGTTAGCACATTTTCTCACCACTGCTATCTTCAATTTCCCTGTGAAAAAAAAATCCATGCAGAGTGTTTTCTTTTGGAAAAACATCAGTCACATAAATTAGTGTAACTTCCCTCAAAGCGGCATCCCCTGGTTAGCTTTGAACCTGAGCCATTTACTGCAGCAGCCACTATCTGGAACCCTAGAAGACCTCAAGTACACGTGTCCTCTAGTCCGCTGTCCCCCCCCCCCCCGCCCCCCCCTCTCTCTCTGGCAAATCGTCTTTATCCCCGGCCCTCCTATCCTTCCAATCTCCCATTCCCTGTCCTCCGAATTCAGGCAGCATTCAACAGTCCCAGCAGTGATCACTACCAGCCTCTCCAGCAGGCTCGTCTGTCTGAATTCAGTGGCTTTGAGGCAGCGATGAAGAGATAGGGAGGCACTTGTGCTTCTTTTAGGAAATGACTTCCCAGCCTTCAGCCCTGGACTACCTTGCTCTGTGTGAGATACTGCACTGCGCACATCCTTCATCACTGCCTGTTCAGCGGTCTCAAGAGCCCTCAAACTGTACCTTTCATTACAAAAGTCAACATATCTGTGAGGTGTGACTGAACTGAATTATGAGGTTTGTATTACTGCATTACAGGCCCAACCCTTTGTCCAAATGTGAATAAAACAATACGACTGCATCCAAAAACCTAAGCATTGGAAGATGTGTTTTGTTTCCCGGCTTAAATGACAGAGGTCTTGAAAAAATACTTTGTGTCCCAACTGTGCATTTAAATTGTGATTTGAAGCTATGAAAGGTTTGTTTACATTCATGAAATTCAGCTGTTTTCAGTTATGATGGCATGAGGAAATCACAAAAAGCTTATTTTCCAAACTGCAAGCCCTACCCTGCAAGAATCGATGCATTTATAGTGATACTTATTACTCAAAAAGATCCCAGAATTCAGCTTTAATAGTATAAACTACACATGGAAGGCCAACACCTTTACTAAAGGGAATACACTGACTCCTCTCATTTGTGTCGTGTCACGAAAGATGACAGGATATGGGGCTGTTCCTACATATGATCTGGTGTGTTTTGCCCTCCACTTTAATGGGCTGGGACAATCCATCGCCATAGAAACACAACACTATTACGTTGCTGTGGCGGGCGACTCCTTTGTGTTAAAAGACAGACGGCGGTGCAAGGCATACAGAAAATCAATGAGGGAGAAGTATTGAGCCGCTGGTGATGGTGTGTGTGAGTGTGTGTGTGTGTGTGTGTGTGTGTCTGTGTGAGGGGGGTTGATAAGGTCTCTCCTCCTTCATCACGCTGACCCACTCCGAGCTGAAAACACACACACACACCCTGGGGTTTACAGTGGGTTATTTAGGTGTTTCTAAAAACAGGACAGAGGCGGGAGATTGTGTATGGGGTGGAGAGGAAGCTGGTGATGTCAGGGGAAATTTGCAGCGCTACTGCAGGCCTGGTCTGCCTGAGGGATTAGAGGCAGACTACTTTGGCTCGCCTCTGGGAGTTCGACCAGCTGTGCAGTTTGCAAACAAGAGTGTGAGGCTGGCTGCTGAGGTGAGACCTTTATCTCCAATGGCCCTTCAGAGTGTCAGAGGGGAGGGCAGTCGGCCATATCGCGCACAAAGTGTTTGGCCAGGATTAAGCTCTGTCTGTTTGACACATGAGGTGCTGCCACTGTGGAGCGAGCCTGGAGGTGGATCTCCTGAAAACAAAAGGGCGATTTAGTGGGAAAACTCCCAAAGTTAACAGCGGGAAGGGGGGTGGTGAGGGCGGAGGTCTTGTCGGTGCGATCACATCTCAAGGGTCTTCTATAAATCTATAGAACAAGATTCACAAGGTTTTCTGAACGTAATTATCCTTGTTTTCAATGATAACGTAAACACAAATCAAAAAGGTAGATGAACACTCAGAATGCTCACACAGATAAAACCGAGGCATCTGAAACGAGCATGGAGATAATAGCGAGAGAGAGCCACGGCACAATTAATTTCCCCCCCCAAAAAATTGATGTTTTTCCCCACATGAAAGAGAGATGTGACGCCTCCATAGAAACAGAATGAACTGTGTGTCAACCCCATCAACCGTAAGGCCTGAATAGACCTGTCATCTCAAAGGGAAGGCAAGCGGTGATGGAGGGGCACCGAGCATCTCCGCACAGCAGTGCCCCCTTTTCCTCTGTCAGACTTTCATGTGCCGCTAACAGGTGGTCCTTTGAGGAGACACAGGATGGGGATGATAATGGAGCACTCTGGGTGGCATTCCGGGTTTTAAGCACAGTCTCTTGTGTGTGATAAACAGCCTCCGCGAACAACACAGCCTCCTGCCAGAGCCTGTATTATACATCGCTGTGTGATGTAGGTAGGGCACAGCAGGGCGAGCATCTGCTACTGAGGCGATGGAGAGGCCAAACGAGGAGCCTGGAACTGTAGAGCTGCATTCCAAAATGAGATAATCCACCGTTTGAACAAAAAAAACCGACTGATACGGCAAAAAAATGTTCCCAAGTCAAAATAGAGCCTCTCGAGATAGAACTCTTGAAGGGTTTTACGCTGATTGTGAAGCCAGAGAGTATGGAGGACTGACCATGTGTGATTAGACACGTAGACTGCCGGCCAAGGTCTCCTTCAATCCAATCAATTCAAGAAACGTTTCGTCTTTAAAATCCACACTTTGAAAGGCCTGTGGCATTGGAAGGTATAGTCACATTTGACCTTTTAAGTATTAACTGAGAATAAACATTGTATCATCAGTCATTGAATTGACTGAACTGCAAGTGAACTGACCCCGAACCTGAACATCAACAACCAACGGATTGAAAACAAACTAGCGGCACAGATCCTGGGGCTTAATGTGTGAAAATGTTCTCGAACTTTATCCCAGATTTCATTGTTTAACTCAAACAATATGCTATAAAACAACTGAAATAACTTCTGTAATGAAATTAGCTTCGGCCTTTAATATACCAACAGCAAAAATCAATGTTAATTCCTGATTTTGACATTGTGATACCTTTATTTAACATTCGCAATATACCTTATTTATACGGTACTTTTCTAAAAACTTCATACAGTGCTTCACGGCGAATCAAAGTGTCAAACAGAACCATAGTAAAACAATAGTAGTAATAGTAAAAGCAGACGGGAAAAATAAAAACAGTGGCAACAATAAAGGAGCAGCTTACGGAAATAAAAACAAAACAATAGTATACACATATATATAAATGTCAAGAGAAGACAATATAAAAGCACTGCAGTAGAAAGAACAATAAAATGATATCTAATAACATAAAATCAAGAGGAGGCAAGTTTATAAAAATAAGACTTTAAAAGGGACGTAACAGATGATACAGACTTGGCCAACTTCATATCTAGTGAGTCATTCCAAAGTTTCGGGACTCTGACTGTAAAAGTCTGGTCTCACTTTGACCCTCAGTCTGAATTCTGGACCTGAGAGAACAGCCATGTTCACCAACCTGTGGGTATACTGTTGAGTATACGGATGGGTAAATTTGGAAATGTAGGGTGAGGCTGTAGATTAACAATATAATCTTAAAATCAATTCTAAATTTTATAGGACACCAGTACAGAGAAACTAAAATCAGGTTATTGTGGCTTAGGTTTCGCAGAAAACACAATATACACTACCAGTCAAAAGTTTGGGCACACCACATTTTTCTTTATTTTTACTATTTTTACATTTTTGAATAATACTAAAGACAAAGACCCTTTGCCTTGATGGAAAGACAAAGGCTTTGGAAAGAAATTCATACATAGGCATCAACTTCACTATTTATATTTGTCTAAGAAACACATTTAAAGCATTTAATCATAAGCCTTTAGATCAAAATAGCTTTAAGATAATGAAAAACACAGTACATTCAATCAGGTGTCCAAACTTTTGACTGGTAGTGTATGTGTGTGTGTAAGAAGCTTTTATAACCGCAGTGTACAGTGTGAGGCGGCAGCCAGGGACACATGAATCAGAGTGGGGTGAGATACGTATGAAGTGATAGGTAATCTTGCAAGAGAGTGCAAAGGGAGCACCTTTGGAGAGCTGGATGATTAAGCTGTGATGAGATCAGAGACCTCTCTCCGCTCTGTGATCAATCGGTCAGTCTCTTAAGCATGACGGGCCCCTGTGACATACTTCATATAAAACTATACTTAACGGCGAGTGGACCGAGCCCCGCCGCCGAGATGAGAGAGAAGGTGAGTTGGGAAAAGCGGTGAGGCGGAGCAACCCCCGGCAGTAAACTGCTGTATATGTGTGCATCTTCAGCTTCACCTGCTGTGACACCAAACCTCCAGGAGCCATCTGTTCCTGTTGTATTATCTCTCATAGCAACCAGCATGGCCATAAGGATCCACCAAACAAAGAGTCCAGAAACAGACTGCTAAAACGGAGAGGACACGCCAGGCGGAGGCCACCTTCAATAAGTCTTTTTATCTTGGCCACATAGAGAGATTAGAGGCCTGGGTTTAAAAACGGGAGTGTTCTCCTCTCGATTAATATCAGAATTACACAGTAGGTGTTATCAACTGGAGCAGAGTGTTATCAGCCACTTATCAACCAGGCTTTTGAGTGTGTGCTTAATTTGGTTTTATAGTTTATCACAGGCTGTGACAAAGAGCCCAACGGGTCACTGTCACACTGTCTGGCTGCACAAGGCACAGGCTAAATTTCTCTTTACCAAGCAGATACAAACAGATAATAAAATAAAGGAAAACGCATGAGTGAACACAACAGCCCCCAAAACAATAAAATGTGTTGTCTGTTCTCTGGCTGATCCACTTATATTTCAATTCAATCCCTATTAAGTTGCAAATGCATTGCAGTCCCGCCTTCTGACTTCAAGAGAAAATTCCTCTTTGTCATGAAAGTAATAATGTTGAATATTTGATGCTTGAATACTTACTTTTATATCTCTCATCTTGGGTAAAATAGGTCTGGTTTGCGCCACCAAATTATCATAAATATCAGCTCAATAACAAGCACCCAAATTACAGCGGGAGTTAACGCCTCTGCATAATAAACATCTCTGCCAAGCTGCAGTGAACACAATAAAACTTCATTTCCTCAAGGGCCAATAGCACCGACTTCAGCAATATAAAAAGCTTCCGTTCCCAAAAGCCTCCACAAACAACATTGTTGGGTTTCACACGTTGACTGGGAGGTTTTGCAGCTTTAGGTGTGCATTGGTTGGAGAGGCCCTGGATGGAACCAACACAGGGTGAGAAAAAAAAAAAAAAAAAAAAAAAAAGAGCCATAAGGAAGGTCCATCTGTCAGCAAGCAAGTGAGCCGGAGCAGAGAGGGAGACACGAAATGATTCAGTGGTAATTTGGTTGCAGGTACAACAGATGTGGGGCGAGACCAGAACATTGTCACTGATGCACAGTAACATCTCCGACATCCTCTGATGTGGCCCTTATCTTCCATTTGAGTGCAGCCCGGCCCACACACACACACACACACCAACCAATGCATGCACACAAACACACATGCATACACACACACACACACACTCACACTCACAGCGGGGCAACCTCCTCCAGACACCCACATAGAAGCATGTTCCAAAAATGCTCTGAGACACAAACAGCACCAGAAGCACAGCAACAGACGTCCCACAGAGAGGAGAGAGAATGAGAGAGACAAAAGAGAGGAGGAGGGGGAAAACCGAGACCAAAGGAGAGAATAAGACGTAATACTGTGTGTGTGTGTGTGTGTGTGTGAGAGAGAGAGGATAGATAGAGAGGGATAGAGAGAGAGGGAAAGGGAGAGAGACCAAGAGTGAGGAGGAGAGAGAAAGAGACAGAGAAAGGAGAGTGAAAAAAGACAGGCAGAGAGAGAGAGAGAAAGACACAGAGACAGAGAGAAAGAGAGAGAGAAAGGGAGGCAGAGAGAGATAGGCAGAAGCTGAGAGAGACAGAGAGAGAGAAAGACCAAGAGCGAGGGGGGGAGAGAAAGAGAGACAGAGAAAGGGAGAGGGAGGCAGAGAGAGACAGGAAGAGACAGAGATAAGAGAGAGAGTGAGAGAGAGGGAGAGAAGAAAGAAAGAGAGAGAGAGAGAAAGAGAGGCTGAGAGAAAACTAACTGAGTGAAAGACGGAGAATGTATCCGTCTTAATTAGAACAAAGTGCCGGTGTCATCTCTCATTTAGTGGCAGATAAGGAGACCAGCTGAGTCCACTCTTGCACAAAAAAATACGCCTTGGCCACCGAATCCAAAACAAAACAACAACTTGCATTCTGCCTAAACCCGTGAAATCTGGACACCTGCATCCCCATCACACCGCATGGGAACGGCCTGACCGGTCAGCGGGAAATGCTGCCGCCTCTAAAAGATCAAGTGAAGCATGCAAACACGTTGTATGAACCCAAGTTTCTCCCAACACAGTCTTGACCGCCTGCCAGTGTTGAATGAGTCTTGATCAAACAGATGCAACCACACTTGGCAGTGGATATGGCTGCAAGTTCTCACCGCCTGCTGGAGGAGATTTGATGTGTAGCACTGTAGCCTTGGGCCAACCTCGTATTTTCAATGATTTAGAATATGATCAGAGGGAGAGAATGAGAATATCCACCATGAGAAAAACAGTGATATTCCTGAGTAATGATTGATAGCACAAATTTAAAACAAATTGTGGTGCTTTTTTTTTTAAAGGATATTAGGGTCATTAAAATCCTTGTTGGACACTTTCACAGATTGGATCCTCTATATTTTAGAGCTGAATGATGAACTTCAAGTAATGATTTCATTCCATAATGGATATATAGCAGTTTTTAAGAGAGCGCTTCAAATGCAGATCCCTTTCACGGGAATAATTTTCCACCCTAGAGTAAGAATAATGTTGGTGATAGTGTGTCCTTAGGTTATGTATTCATTTTCAAATAAGTCATCACTTATTAGTGAATCTGGGCCTTGTTTTGGCCCCCAGGTTTCTCACAGAGGGGTCCCTCCGCAGTTCTTCTGATCATGTCTAATGCTTTCCTGCTGATTGACTTGCTATTAATTAACATACTCGTTAACGATGAGTCCACAAATATACATCAGCTTTATAGTGCATTCCACTTTTAATTGCATTGTCTCACACTGAGACTCCCCGCTTTAATCTTTCTCTCTATTTCTCCCTCCCTCTCTCTCTCTCTCTCTCTCTCTCTCTCTCTCTCTCTCTCTCTCTCACACACACACACACACACACATTCTCTTTCTCTGTTGTGCAGTGAGCAACAATAAACTGTCAAGAGAAGAGATAATCGCTTCAATAATTTCTCCTCACCATCCATCCTATAAACTCCTTTATATTGTTGATCTGATTTTAAAGCGTGACAATAGGAAACGCCACAAGCACAAACGACAGAACTGAAATTGATTATCAGTCTATCAGTCAATTTTACAGAATCAAACCACATCTAATTGTTTGATTGCACACCCTCATTGTAGCTCTCACTCATTACTTATTACGAGTTGATCAGCAATTCAGTCCGCGAACGAAACAATCCCCTCCTCATAAATATAGGTTGATCCCATTGCAATAATTCAGATATTAACTTTTGTGGAATTATTCAGGTGCGTTCAGAGCCGATATTGACTTTTTTTAAGCACAGATGGTTTTGCATTTATTCCTTAAGAAAAAGAACTCGTAATCCTATAATAAATTTTAGTAAGACAGGCTACTGTTCAATTACCACAGCAAAACTATGAACCGCATTCAATATTCTATAGGAATTACCTATTGGAGGGATATCATAGGAGATAAAAAAGTACCATAAGGTCAATATAAACTCACTATAAGCCGCTATAGGGATATTATAGTGATTTTTCGTTAGGCATGGGGCTGATGCCTACAAAACAGTAATTAACAACACAGACACTTACAGTGGGAGAAATGCTCTTATTGGATAAAGAAAATGTCTTACCCGCGTTTCTTTGTTGTTGTTTT
The DNA here is from genome assembly GCF_046629955.1 of Centroberyx affinis. Classification (NCBI taxonomy): domain Eukaryota; kingdom Metazoa; phylum Chordata; class Actinopteri; order Beryciformes; family Berycidae; genus Centroberyx; species Centroberyx affinis. The sequence goes on from NW_027279669.1 coordinate 75,760, forward strand.
CCTCTGAGGCCGATTATAATTGCAAAAGCAACTCAGTCATATGGCTGCAGGTTGACAGCGAGCAGGACCGAAACACAGTACAGCAGCAGCTCAGTAGTCCGCTCGCCACCCCGGGATGTGCCGAGCATATAGGGACTGGCTCCGGTTTATGAGGGGAGTCACTAGCTCCGGGTGCGCGTCCCCGTGTGTGCGCGATCACGTCGGGACTCTCTCTCACTATAGCGGACAGATGTCAGGAAATTGTCCCATCAAGGGGGACAAGGGGAGACACAGAGAGAGAGAGAGAGAGAGAGAGAGAGAGAGAGAGAGAGAGAGAGATAATCACTGTAATTTTTCATAAGTGATCCATCATGATTTTTTCACAGCTTGTCAAAAATGTCCCTCAAGATTATATAACCAAAAGTGATTCTGAAAACTCTGTTGCCTCAGACATCCACAGCACCTGAATCCTCCAAATATTCCCATTGTACTGTCAGTAAGACTCTACTATAAGTCTCTTTGCACCTAAATATGATAGATTTCAACTGAAGTCTTTCATTCCAAAACCCCTATCCGTTTTAGAATAAAAATGTGACATGATGCTCACTGCTCAATGTTTCCAAACAGACGATTGCATCCTCTAAAATGTGTCTATTCTGTATGTAAATGGTAAATTGAAGCTAATAGTTTCAATAATATTCAATACTGATTTTATCCAATGGTGGATAACACATTTTACAATGAAACCCTGCAATTGCATTCTTCATGGGTTTTCCTATTGGATTTCCATAAGACATTTGACTATAGAGTGTGAGCAAGGCTAATTATAAATCTATGCCACACTATAATGCCTTTTGTGTAGAAAAATATAATATTTTTGGAGAGTGATTGTGCACAAGTCACTTAAGGGAATAGTGTGACATTTAGAATTTTAGTCTGTTATTTTGGTTTGTCCTTCTGCATAAAAAAATGCTTGTTAGCATTATAGAAACCAGTGAGTAAGCTTTATACTCATTTGGTTTGACTGAAGAATGCAAACAATGCTAACAAGCCACTTATTGAATTGCCAGTGTGACACAATGGGACACGAGTCTGGTGAAGTGAGATAAGACTAAAATTCAAAATGTCAAAGTATGCCTTTAAAATAATTCTGCACTCAGTACACAAACATCTAGCCTTGTGAAGGGTCCAGTTTTGAGTTTATGTAGGCCTGTGACTTATGCGTGTATTTATTTGTGTATGGTTGTTTTATCTGTCTATTTATGTATGTATCATGCATCTATAATCTGTTTATTGGGTAAAGCACTTTTAAATAGCTTGAACGTTGCATTTCTGAGGTTTGTTTAGGATGTGATACACAGAGGTTTTTAATGTTTTGACGAAAGCAAACCATGATTCCTACACAAGAACAGTCAGTAACTTGTGTGTTTCTTGCTGAAAAAGAAATGTGAACATGCTTGCTTATGTGATTTTTTCACTCCAAGTTGAGATTTCCACCTATTGCTTCATGCTTACAGTGTGTGCCATGCATATTTGATATCAACAGAGCTGTAAAGTAGAGGATGGCATGTGAATGGGACCCCTGCAGCTCCTGTTTGACTCCTGTGACGCTCAAAAGCTTTTTAGTGTCAGAAGTGAGACAGAACGGGAATCACTGTCAGTGGTCCGCTTGCTGGAATCATCACCTTTTTCTTTTCTTTTTTTTTTTATAAACATTGTATTTCCTCAAGCCTGTACTGCCCCAGTGCTGTCACACCACTGCCAAGCCTGGGCCAAGCAGTAGCTGGAAGTATTTCTTTGGGTTTACTCTACTGAAACTCTAGATGTGTAGGATTTGCTGTACATAGGACAAAACAATTGCAAAAAAGTACCAGAAAGTTTGAACGACAGGAAAGAATTTGAAAGCCAATCACATTTTTCAGTGACTCACTTACCTGAAATGTGAATGTCCTGATGCAGTGAGCCCCACCCATCCGGTACACTAAGCACAGTAAAACAAACACTGAGAATAAAAAATGCTGAAAATTAAGTTACACAAGAGACACGAGTGAAACTAACATAAATAAATCTTGAAAGTGATGTTAACTGAACAAAAAAAATATTGTGTTCACAATATCAATATCCTATGTTTAAGTTGACGTGACATATCAAATTAATGTTATGTTGCTCAAAATCAACAAGAGATTAAGCTACTATGTGTTTTGAAGGTAAAGCTCAAGTTAAAACAGCTTTTAAAATTAATGTTTACTAAACTGCAGTAATTAGTGTTATGCCAACATTTATAGTCAAGGCTGCACTAGGTTTCCCAGCGCCTGCAGTAACACGATGTTATGGCCTTACTTATACAATAAGTTAAACTGAATTAAATGTGGGCTGAACCTACTGCAGCTGTAGAAACAAGTCTATTGAAACTGTCCTTGTGACTGTTTATATGTTCAGTGCATGCAGAAAGTCTACAAGAGTGTGTTAGCATATGAAAAAAAACATACAGACATCTAAACTCTGACCTGCAAGTTGTTTTTTTTAAATTTATTTTGAGGTTTATGTTTTTTATGTTAAGCACAACTTAGCATTTTTACAATCAGGTCTGAGTCAAATAGCATTGTCCTTTTTTGGTAGTCAAAGCAGGTTAAAACAAACACTGGGCATTATTTGCATATGCTATTTGACCCATACATGCTGAGTGTGCTGACACTGGAGAGAAACCTCCCTGCTAAAAAACATTTTCCACCGCAGGACAGCGACAAAAACCCCCCAAAACAATTCTCTTCAGCGGGTACGACACCAGGGAACAGACTTTTCGGACAGTTTAATACGCAGAGGGCACCGAATGCATGTGGCACCTTGCAGAATTGGTATGCGTTTTTTTTTTTTTTTTTGGCAGTGGGAGTGATGAGGGAGAGGAATAGCAGGAGGACCCCCTGCCAGGCCGCCTCATACATTATCAGCACATGGCTCCCCAGCAGGCATCCACTACCACATACCAGGGTGTCTAGCTGCTATACCGCCAGGGGCAGGCTGGGAGCTTAAATATGGGTGCATGTGGCAATTCTCAACACTCCCCGTTTTTTTTTTTCCTTGATGGCTGCACACAGTGAAACCCTCTTGCTGCATCCAAAAAGCAAAAGCAAAAGGAACAGGCAAACACTCAAATGAGTAAAATATAGGTTTTTCACAATTTAATTAAAATTGATTGTCAGGAGAAGAATATAATACACAAAATTGTGCTTTGTGTGCTTATATGAAGTGATGCAAATGAATTATGTACACAAATACTTGTATATCTCACATATATGTACAAATGATGATACAATATCACAAAGTGAGTCCACATGTCAAGCGACTATAACTTTGGGAAACATTTTGACAGCAAGGCAAGGCTTTTGATGAACTACCTTGAATTCAGATAGTTAACTTGTTAACTTGTACAGTGAAATCACCAATATTTTAGGCCAGCCACTTTCTATAATCTCACAGTGTTGCATGTTTGTTACAAATGAAGCGGTGTGGTTTTATTGCCTTTGAACAATTGCATTATAATTTAGGGATCAATAGCAGCTTTTACTTCTACATGCCAATTTCCTTATTACAGTAAATCCATGCCACAGCCCAACAGGCTATGACTCCCGGTTCAATAAAAAAACATAATTTTAATGTGGTGCTTTCATAAGAGAAAAATCACTAAAGAATCAAAGATAAAATATTTTAACCTGAAATATGCAGTGTTGATTTTGACACCAAGCACCCTGGGAAAGTTTTGAGACATTAAAAGAATCTACTTCACAGTAGAATACTGCCACCTTGTGGAGTAACGCTGTACAATTACTTCAAACCTCCTCTGATAAAGTGCTGCTACTCACACTGATCAAACACATTCCCTGAAGCAACTTTAACAACTAAATGATAATAACACTGAATAATTACTCAATAATCTCAGCTCATCCTCTGGCAGTAATGAAAAACAGGAAACCGTGGATTCAACCTAGTCTACAGCGTGAAATAACTGGAAAACAAAAGCAGACAGTGTGTATATTGTAGCCTTCAACAGGAATTAAAAGCAAGCTGGTTGAATTCTGTGTTGAGTGAATGATGATTTGATCACATCGGCCTCAAGGCACATTAAACACACTTTTTGTGAAAAGCTTTACCACTGAAAGCTGTAATTACCGCACGCTCACACACACACATGCGCGCGCACACATGCACGCACGCCAAAGTGTCTCATCCCCATTATGGGGGCACAGCGTCGTTATGGTAACTGGATGCTGTGGCAGGGTAACTGATGCAATATTTTTTTTATAAACTCTTGTCTCTGATGCCTGTGTCTACAAGCTAAGATCTCATCTGTCATAACAGTCTGTTAAGTCTATCGAAGACAACCCTTGATGATTTCCCTTCTAACTACAACACACTTCAGTTACTGAATGAGGTCAGTAGGCAGCAAAGATGGCGGCAAACTAAGTGATTGTACAGCATATTGGACAGAGACCTGAAAGAAATCGATGCAAATCATCTGAATAAAACCTGTGCTAAAATTACCCACAAAGTTTTCAAATCAATCTAATGCCTCCCTGTTAATGATCACCGTTAAAACCTGCCTGAATTTTACAATCAGCATTACAATCATTCATTCAGCGAGTGGCGGTACCATCATCCTCCCCACCACGTTCTGAGCTCTGACTCATTCCCCCGAGCTCGGCCCACTGTCCAACATAAACTCGCCCCCCGGCTCACGGCTCAGGAGGGCGTAAGCGCCGCGGGGTCCGGGATGGGCTTTCCGGGCGGCACCTCGTACTTGAAGACCACACTGAACAGCTTTCCCCCCAGCCGGTCGGCCAGCCACGAGTTCTTGATGACGGCCATCTTGAGGCTCTCGCAGCTGAGCATGGCGTAGTAGTTTGTGTGGATGGCCCGGCCCATGCCCTCGATGATCACCAGGTCCGTCTGCCGCTCCCGCACCACCATGGCCAGCACTTTGTCCAGACGGCTGGGGAATGGCAAGAGGCAGAGAACAAAGCACTACTGATGATGTTCGAAGGGGCAACACTTAAAGTTTTCAACCCCCCACAAATATAATGACCGTAGTATACTTGTGGGGGGTTGATAGGGCTGTTCATCAGTACCAATGACTCAACGATTACTTTGCCATGTGCTGAGATTTCTGACTTTCGAAACTAACTTTCTGGCCGTATTGCAGATTTATTTATTTAACAAAAACCCCCCATCCATAAGAATTCCTCAATTTCCGAGCACCCGGCATCGCAAGACATTTCAGCTATGAAGACTCTAAAACCTTGTTCTCAAGCCAAAAGTGCCAAAGCATTATTATTATTACTCTATACTGTATACTTGCATGGTGTGATATATTACCTCTTCACTAGATGCTTCTGTTGAATCTCTGTGCTGATTAGCTAGCTTACTTGTCTCTATTGTGAAAATGCGATTTTATTTTTTGTGTCAATTACAGGCCCGCATACTTCAAGGGGAAGGGAGGGGTGGGGGGCTGTGCCAGAGACCTGTCAGTGAGGGTCATAGATTACTCAATGCCCCTTTAAAATCAATAGACCTGTGCTATGGACAAATACGCTACTCTGTGCATCAGAATTCACAGCAAAAAAAATGGTTACTATGCATTTATTGTTGCTCCAAATAGACAAAAAAGTACAAGAGCAATGGAACGGGTCTGAAGCTTTTCAGCATGTGGTAGAATCATTTCATCGTTCTATTTGTGCAGATATTAGGTTCAACAGAATAAGTCAGGAGCTATACTGGTGGGAAAATGGGTACAAACAGAAGTAATTTCCATCTGCCGTTTAGCCTCTGCAAACCCAAACTCAGGATCAGATTCCAGATCACAAATTCAGACATTTATTTGGGTGTATTATTGGCATACTCAAGTGGTGATATTTTTCCATGACTTTTAAAAAGCCTTATTCAGACTTCATATCTGGACTTAGAATTACAGTTATATCATTGTTTGCTAGTCATGTTAGGAGTTTAAAAGTCAGCTGCATTTGCATTTTATGAGAAGTGTCTACATTCATATAAGTTTCATGTAGTTGAAGACTTACTGTCATTTCACACATTATGATTTAAGTTGTTTTTTGTTTTTTTTGGTGTCAAACACATCATTACAAAGCTATACAATATATTTCCAGGCTGACTTAACAGAGATATCTACTTGATATTTCTATTAACATTTCATTTTTATACTTTTTTTTTTTTCAATTTCTTAAAATTCTTCTTGAAAATATCAATATGTGAAGTGACAATGAATCTGCAACTACAGTACATAAAATGTGCGTTGACACTGAACATGTAGTTTTTCTTTTAATACTTTTCCAGGCATTTTGTGCCCTTCCCAAACTTTTTACAGAGCTAGAAATGATCCAATTCATTTTTCATACATTTCTGGATCTGTGAAGAAAAAACCCAGTCTTCAGGTTCATAAAATATTCATTAACAAGACAGTGCAGTTAATTAAACAAAAATCTAAAATAAGGGATGCCTTGTGTGACCAACCTCAGATCCAAACAGGGAGAACTGGAACCACTCTGCACCAATGTAAGCCTGTCCTCCTTCAGCCCGGCCCTGCGCAACAGATAAATACTTCACTGCAAGCATTGTTGAAAAATGGAAAACCTTTCAGGCGTGAAATCAGGAGATCAGACACTCAAAACTGTATTTTAGAAGTTATTCAGCAAAGAAAAAGATGTTTTTTGAAGAAGACGATGATGTTAGTTGGCTTTGTCTCACTGTGTGAATAATAGATGTGGTCTATGTTTCACACAAGTAACAATACATCAATACTTCTGTCATCAGCTTGACCTGTCAACATCACGTCAATCAAACTCTGCATCCGTTTCCAAAAAAGTCTCATAATACTCACTGAATCACTGGATCCATAGCAGCAATTTTTTCTGTTAAAATTTGCAGTTCACCATTCGTTACGTCATTCAAAGCTGGACCAGAGTTGCTGGCCAGCACAACCTAAAAAGGAAGGGGCACATGGAATGATCATTTTTGGATTCACATTTTATCAAAAGTATGTTTTTTTTTAATTATTATTGCATTACAGTTCCGTACCTCTGTTCCCCTACAGAGAAGCTCTCTGACAAAGGGCATCACCCCTAGAATGATGTCCATTCCACTATTATCTACGAAAAACAAGGCACACTTATGAGGAGGACCCTGCAAGAGAAAACCGGGATGGATTGTGTTCAAGCAGTGAACATAAACAGCACAGCAAAAAACACACACTATCACGCGTATGTGAAATACACAGTCAAAAGGTAGAGCATGGCACTGAGACTGCCCAGAGTTATGGGTTTGTTAACCACTGGGGTAACCCATGCTAAATGTGTATGCGCTCCTGAAAGGTGCTTTGAATAAAACCGCCCACCAAATGGCACGCTACAGTAAATAACTTGATGTTGAGATCATGTAGTAAAATACAAAAAGCTGAGAGAGATCCACACCTTCAGTCTCTGGATCCATTGGTCATAGGCATCGACAAGCCATGGCCGCTCTGAGGGGGAAAACAAAAAGAGACACTCATTTGGAGATACATTTTAATCAATAGACTCAATTTGACAGCAATATAAATTTGCTCTGCATTTTGTTTTAAATAGACGTTAAAAGAAGTGACAGCAATGGAGCGGGTCTGAAGACTTGTGTGTCAGTGTGTCAATACTGGGTTCAACAATAAGAAGCCCACATTCAGAGGGTATACTGAAGGAGAAATAGGTCCAAAGAGAAGTGCTTCGATACCTTCCAGCTGCCGTTTCGCCTCCTCAAACCCAAACTCAGGATCAGATTCCAGGACACTGCGTGACATCAAGACAAAATATGCACAAGTCTGAGCAGGTATCTCGACTGCTGCACCCAAACCACTGAAACCAGACTTTCCAAACTTTGTGTTCTAGAATAGAATCACTAACCAAACCTAACCATGTGTCCACACTGTGAGCAACACAATGAACAATTCACCGGAAGTCCATTAATTTCCTACTGAGCTGTGTGGATGGTCACCAAGCCTCTGACCAAGAAAAGTTTGCCACAGCTGAACTTTCTGAATCAGATTTCCATGCTTCCTCGTCTCCCTACAGATGTGATTTCATTCCATGAACAATATTTCTGCCTAGCAAGTGCAAAATGGATGAGAAGCTGATTAGTCAGTCAAAGCTTCTTAGGTTTCTGCAACATTCATCTGAAAGACTAAAAAAATAAACATCTCAAAACCAATACTTGGAGAACAGTTGTATCCATAGTCGATGGTAAGCTCTGATGTATTTTTTTTTTCCAGTTTATTTTCGATTAATGCCATCTAATTAGCACTGTTCAAAACTTTGAGACCTCAACATAGATGTAATCGGAGCCTCTCGCACCGGCCACAGTCGGTCAGAATAGACCGACCCATCAACCAAGTTGCTCAAAGTGCGTACGAATAGTTAATTCCACTCACTCAGAAACGGCCTTGGCTCCCCAGTCGAAGACATTCCCAGCCAGGACGCCCCTGACCAGGGCAAACTGCCTCTCCTCCCAACTCAGCTCCTCCAGGGACTTCACTGCCTTCTGGTAGTACTTCAGAGCCATGTCGTTCTCCCTCTGTTTGATCTGCAACAGAACAGAGACACGATAGTGAGAAACAGCTTCTACTTCAAATGGAATTGAGGGTTGTAATGATGTTAAAATTATTTCACAAAATGTCAGACTTATTTCTATTGCTTAAGTTACATGGATAATTTTACCAGACGGACACAAATCTGTACAAAACCATTAAACTGTATGAGAACATTAATGGTAAAACATTTACAACAAGGATCAGTCAGCACCACCACAACTCAACAGCACTTGTATCACACAAAAATAAATAAAAATAAAAAAAAATCGATGGTGTACTACAAAGAGCAGAGAAAAGACTGAGGAACAGAGAGGTGGTTGATAGATTTCAGTCAGACCTTAGAGTAGGGATCAGGGAAGTTGAACTCGTTTAAACAGTGTTCCCTCGTGTCTAACAGACTTCTGACAGTGAGGGATCCATAAGCACTAGGTGAGAAGAGAAGCACTCTACATTAGCCAGAAAGAAAAACACACACAAATGGGGCTGGGACGATAGAAACATAGCACTTTTCATATGTGAAAATGTTTTCGCTTGAATTGAAGGTATACTAGTATGGGCTGACCAAGTTTTCATAACACTGGGGCAAAGTTACCTATTCAAAACCCATTATAGAATTAGCAAAATGTGAGAATCTCATAATATGGTTGTTTTTCTTGATTTCTGAAAGTCTGGTTTTCTGGATATACTATCATCCTAGAGCAGCAACACGCTACGCCCCCATCATTCCAATATCGCTATTCTTTCAGTATATTTTGCTTAATTACTTGTGTTTTATAAATCATCAGTGCACCATAATATGTTTAACGTTTTGACCAATTCACATTGGCCACAGCTCAGAGTTTTGGTTGAAAAGGACAACTCACAATGCGGTGCACACCATTCCTAAAAACTGAATAAATACACATAATTCAACATCAACAAAACTTTCCTCATTCACTGATAAAGCATGTAAGCGGTTACAGTAGCTAGGTATGAAGATATGAGTCTAATGCAGATGATCAAGACAGGAGTTGAGTTCTAGTCTACTAGAAGCAACGTCAGATAGATGAGGCTTGCATGCAGAACCAGAGGCAGTCCTTACAAAGGCTGGTGGCGGAGGGTCTGAAGCTTATGTCTGTACTTCTGACGGAACTTCTCGGCTCGCTCGGTAGCCTCTGGGATATCAGGCTGGCTCGCCACAGCCCTCTTCACCACCTGTTCAAAAGAAACAAGAACAATAATCAGTCGTGTCTGCCATTTACAGCCTCTGTCAATCAAAGAGCAACGGCTTCTCTCTAGTCTCCCCATTTTGCAACGACATTAAAGAATCAGACATGGAGAAATCCATTGTAGAAGAAGCAGAGTTTTCTGGTGTTATATTCAGAAACGATAACCGCTGATAAACGTGGTTTAGTGTTTTGGGGAGAGTAACCGTTCAGTGAAAGATACCGCCATCCTACCCCGTCTAGAGCATCCTCGAAGCAGTAGAGCCAGTACTCGCGGGCCAGAGCGTCCTCTGTGAGGTCCACCGTGTCAGGGATGTAGGAGGAGGGATCCTGCAGCAGAGGCAGATTCACCAGCTGCCTCTCCAGACGGTCCATCTCCAACATGTCAAACTGGAAGCAAAAAAGAGAGAGGACATATACTCCATCTTGTCCAGAAACTCAGATGAACCAATGCCTCTTCCAAACTCCTCCTCAGATGTCAAAGCCTACTCCAACTGTCTTCTCTGAGGTCAGTGTGTATTTCACAGTGAGATTTCACTTCGGTAGAACACTGTTTTTCTTAAAAGTGGAGTGGGAGGTCCACTCCTCTTAGTATTCTTTTGTTGATTGAGACAACAGGAAAGCTTGGGGAGACAGGCGGGATTCGGTCCTAAGTGGATCCAGAAATGGGGTCACAACCACTAGACTATTATTGGGAGTGGATAGAGCAATTACATATATTTTTTAGAGAACATTCTTAGAGCTGCAATGATTAATCGATTAGTTGTCAACTATTAAATTAATCGCCAACTATTTTGATAATCAATTAATCGGTTTGAGTAATTTTTTAAGAAAAATAAGTCAAAATTCTCTGATTCCAGCTTCTTAAATGTGAATATTTTCTGGTTTCTTTACTCCTCTATGACAGTAAACTGAATATCTTTGGGTTGTGGACAAAACAAGACATTTGAGGACGTCATCTTGGGCTTTGGGAAACACTGATCGACATTTTTCCATTTTTCCGACCATTTTCTGACATTTTATAGACCAAACAACTAATCGATTAATCGAGAAAATAATCGACAGATTAATCGACAATGAAAATAATCGTTAGTTGCAGCCCTAAACATTCTTCTATAGGAGTTCATGTGTGGTAAGCTACCACAACTGGCCCCTCTACTTGCTTGTAATCAGTTTCTTAATGTCATTTTGAATAACTAGTCTAAATATTGGACTTCTGTGCATTTCATTTACACTCCATTTTGTTATCAACATTTAACATTTAATATTCTTTGTTTTCCCACTCTCGGCACTGACCATCCCGGTAGGGGGATGCCTCTGTGTAGCTTCTTTCTTCTATTTTTTTTTTCTTGTCTTGACTTGAAGGTCTTAGGTTGGGGGTGTCGATTTAATTTACTGTTTTCATGATGTGGCCGCTGTGAAGCCCTTTGAAACTGCAACAGTGATTAAGGGCTATAGAAATAAACCTGACTTCTCACATTCGCAAACAATGAAAAAGTAGAGCTACATATCATCTCATTCTCAGTCCTGCATCACACTTTTCAAGAGGTTATTTTGCCTGTTTGCAATTAATGATACTGAAAGCGTGAACATCAGTGGTGAGTGAATCCCCCAGGGCGGCTAATGTTGGAGTTAACAGCTCATAAACATTTATGGAGGTGTGCATGCTGAGAAGTGACAATATCGCTTTAAGGGATCACAAAGCAAAGTGCTCACTGTTACGGGCCATCTAGACACGAGCATCAAACCATTTTCATTCATTTTGCATCTTCACGTCATAGGATTTGAGCAAAAAAACTCCTTTAGTAAGACACAAAACATCAGGCTCTGCTGCAAAATCATACGATGGCTACAAAATCTGCTCTCAAGAGCTGAGAAAAATCCAAAGCAAGTTTGAGATCTCATTTTGTCCTTACACGAGTGAATAAACAAGTGAATGCCTGACGTGACTGAATGCTTAGGTCAAGTGTTTACAGCTACAAAGCAAGGCACTGTGAGCAGAAGCAACATGTCATCAAACCAGCGCACACAAGTAAAGCATAAGGAAGTACTTACGGGAAACTGAAGGAGAGCGTTAGGTAGACAGAGGAATGTGTGGAGAGGAAATGAAAAAAAAAAAAAAGATTATGAGACTGCAGAGATTGATGGGTATCTTATGGATTCAGAGAGGACAATGGTGATGACAGAAAAATATCAAAATAAAAATCAAATAAAGAGCAAATGTGAAATTCTCAGAAATTTGATGGAAGAGGGTGAGGCAAGAAGGCTAATAAAAAGAAAAAAATCAATAAAAAGTCAGCAGAGTGGAAATAGGTCATGAGGTTTGGAGTGCCCTCTTGTGGTACGTGACCCGGACTCACCGTTCCACTGCGGGCACGCTGCATGGGATTTAAGTCTGGAGAAACGCTCATCAGGCCTGAGCTTCCAGCATAATTCTCACCCCAGCTGTACTGGTTTGGATCTAGACGTGTGTATGGAAGACAAAATGATGACATGTTTATGGTATGACATATTACAGCACATTTTATACTAAGGTTTTTATCAGACATTCGGTGGTGCGTTAGGCAGCAGTTTTTATATTTAGTACAATGTTTGTGATATAAACCCATTGTTTATTCCATTTTCTCAACATTTTACTCCAATTACATATAAATCTATGAATCTGAGTCACTTATTTCTCCTTGTGGTCTATTGCATCACTTTTGCAAACAGTCACAACTTCTATAGTTTGCCATGGCAATCAATAATGTCAAGGACAGACAGATATTGTAACAAGTGGCTCAATTACACATGTCTGATTTCAGTAAATAAATGCTGATGAAAATTTTAGGCAAGGATCTATTTGTAGATGTAGGTTATAAGTTTCCAAACAGTGTGAGGAACTTTTTGTGAAGGAGGCCTTGCATGTGCATGAGGACTGAGGTGAACGGATGGAGGCAAAAAAAAAATTGGAGAATCTGTCTGTTAATACATTTTTTATCAAAAAATGAAAATGTAAAATCATTTTACTCCAGTCATTGTTAGTTGACGTTCATATTGGTTTTTTTTCTACTACCAGTCAAATAGTGCTGTCGAGAAATATTTTTCAGCATAATCTTCAGCTCATAAAAACACAATAGAAAGCCGCACACATGATGAGTTTGCACCTCCCGAAAATGATGGATGTGCGCCCTCCTTCACAAGCATAATCTTCAGCAACATAATACTGTTGCTGTTGCCACTGAGTTGAGGAAAATAATGTTCACTCATAAGTTTTTCCTTACTGTCTTCCTCTGCTCCTTTAAGAAATGCTCCAATGGCTCCAAGATAGCCTTCATGTCTCAGGAACAAGGCCTGAACTTCACCCTACAACAACAAAAAGAAAATGAGGTTAACATCTGTGGGTTGTGGGTGCATTGCTATCAAGTCCAGCTGATAACAGACCCAGGACTAAACTGAAGATATCTACTTCAGTGAGAATGAGAAGGATTCTCTGGATTGAGAGAGACAGACTCAGTGTTCACCATGTAATTTAATGAAGCAGTAGTGCTAGACGGGATTTTTAGTTTTGCTCCGCATCTGTCCCTTCTTCAGTCCCAGCTATCAATCTAGTGCAGGCTTCATTTCTAAACATGCCATTCTTGGTATAGTTTGACGTAATTAACACATTTATGTTTACAGGAAATTTAGCTAAAATTATACTGTTATTTCAATTTCATATTTTCTCGATCTGCGGTGCTAATTTTCTTGCACCAGTGCCACAATCTACTGTACAATTAAGAGGAAACACAGAGACTGTTACAATGTCTATTGGTCTGTTGTCTATGTGCCGGCAAAGAAGGAGTCCTTGCCTTGGTGAAGAAGTTGATGCTGTAGGTGATTGTGTGCATGGTGACAGGGTGTCCTCTAATGAAGAAGCCTCCAAAGTACACTCTGGAGAGGTTGTGCAGCTTGGCGTACAGACAGGCCAGCTGCCCGATGTCATTGCTGATCATATGGAGTAAACTCTTGGCCATGTCTTCTTTAGAGAATTCTACAATTCGGAACAGATATACATTAAACATACAGGCAAAACAGCCTTACCACGGCACTGAAAAGAAGGTTCAAGGGGCTCAAAACTTCTCCTAGTGATCTCTGATTGATTATTTAAGCATTGCCGAAGAATTATCTGGCACCAATTTCTAAGAACTATAACACTGTTGGGAAAACTGTTTCAGTGTCATAACAGGGGGCTTGGCTAGTAATCAATGGGATAGGCTTCTGAATATCTTGAACCTTCTGTTCAATGACAATATTGTAACAGAAAAAGACAACCTCACACTCATGTCCTAAAAGAATATAAAAAAAAAAATTCTGATTACATTAGTAGACAACCGACATCACAGATTACAGATAGGATTCTGACACTTTTTACATTTTGAAATTCCATACTTTCCCAAATGTGAATCATTAGAGACAGTGCAGATTGATAGCTCATTGTTTTCTACCTTTGATTGAACGCTGATAATCACTAATATCACTAATAGCACCACACAAAACCATCTCAACCGAAAGATATTCACAATGGAGTGGTGAATGTGTGGACTGCTTCCAAATGTACTTGCTTTTTTGGATTTCCCATCCTTACAAAACACTGTCACAATCATTGCCCATACTTTTCAGACCTGCACTGAAACTGTATAGACTAGCCTACTTCATGAAAATCATGAATGGCCCAACAGCAGCAGACAGAGTAGCTGGCATTGCTTTAATAAGCCAGCAAAGGCTGTGGATCTGTATGGCAGGTTGCCATCTCTACATTTCTCAATAGTAACAAATACCAAGAGGGAACAAGGCCGCACTACAACTGGGTGAGAGGTCATCAGTTCACTTCACCAGAGGGGGAATTGCACAGGTATGCAAAATTGCCAAGTGGAATATGTCAAACCAAGAACACAACGGAAAAAGTCTTATTTATGCTTGTCATATCATATGGAGATTCTAAGAGATATAGCCAAAGGGTCACTCCACTCTCTTATGACACAACCCTGGATATATAAGGCTTTAGGGCAGCTGCATAAATACAAAGGGCCCTTGTGTCACCTTTGTCAGCAGTAGCAGACTTCCCAAAACTGCTCGCAATAAGATCTCCAGTCAAGCCCAAGGACCCGTAAGATCCTCCGTAGATATCTTTGACAAGCATATCGACACTTGTGTGCTGCCCTTTTGAGGCCAACTGTAGCAACTCGTCAAATCTCTAAAAGAGGAAAAAAGGCAAAGTTCAAGAGGCTTCGGGGAAAAGAAATATTGCACTTTGCTCCGACAGTCTTTTATAATGACCACAAGCAATGAGGAAGAAGAAAAGTGTCTGTCATGTGTCGGGTCTATAACATTTAAGAAAGCTGCAAATGAAGTTAAAAATAAAAGTAATACCAAGAAGCCAATCTTTCACGGTCAACAAAGACAAAGTAGCAACTATTATAGTCTGACGGCAACAGTAGGATGGGGTACAAATGATACCTTTGTTTTGGTGAGCAAGGCTCCAAGACCCCAGAAGGTCCCCCCGCCTATTGAGCTCCCTCCTATACGCTCAAATTTGTCTTCTGATTCAACCTGTTTCAAAGACAGATCAAGGATAATGAGCCAAACTTGCATAACAAACAGACGGTGCAAAAATGCTTTTTCTGATTGATGTGGTTGGTGAAGGTCTTTCAGCTTCATTGCACAGAAAGACAGGAAACACCAGTCATGTTTGAACCTCTGCCATTGCACGTACATGGTATGTGCCTTAACCTGCTAACCCAACAGGACACGCCCAGCAAATGTCACTGTGAATTATGAAACTATTGTTTGAATTTCCTTATTGATCCATGCAAGTGAAAGCATTAATCCCGCAAACACTGCATACACTGTAAAAAAAAAAGGGTGACATACAAATTTCATAAGTTTAAATAACTTTTGGTTTGGTTAATATTTCTATCCATTTCTATAATTTGTAATTATATCTATTTCTATTGATTCATATTTTCATGTGCTTCAATTGTAGGCCTCTTTTATTAAAAAATGTTTTTAATGCAATAGTCTATATTTTGCTACTGAGAGAGTGTTGCACCTTACTTTTTTTGTTCCCATATCACATATGTAGCCTTCTTACCTTTAATACAGATAGAAATTAGTTTCAACTTTTGATATTGCAATGATTTTTGGAGAAAATCAATGTAACCCACTAATTTTGGCATCTAGCTGAATTTTTTATCAATCACCAGTCTAGGCTGGATTTAGGTTCTTACAAATTTGTTTGTAAGAACCTTTAAGAATTAAGTCCCAGAGGTGGAACAGACTCAGCAGTTAGTTTGAAACAATTCAACATTGTTGAATTCATACATCTATTGGCTTTCCCTTGCACAGGGATTCTGTATAGGTTTTAACAGCCTTACATTTTTACAACTAATGATTTTGTGCTCTTAAACAGTCATCGATCCCTCTTCTCCACACAACACCCACAGCAGGATGACATTACAACCTACGCCTCCATAAAAGGCAGGGAAAACTTTGGCTCAGCAGTTATTACCTTGACGATAGACACCCCAGAGCCGATGTTTACAAGCAGGTATGGGAAGATGTCCGGATGAGTATTCTGAAAACGGAACTCCGAGTCGGCGTGCTTGGCATAGACAAAAGCCTCATGGGGGATGTTCCTCAGCACAAAGTTACAGCCCTTGATAAGGCAGGTCATCTCGTCCTCTTTGTCCACTCTGCCATAATGCAACACATTAAGGCCCATTAGGTTAAGTTATTCTCAGCCAAATGTGAATTATAGCCAGAGCAGAAAACAAACTGTTTTGTCCTCTGGCCAAAGTGGCTGGTAAATTCCAAAGTAAAACATACCATCCACTCTTAGTGTTAACCAGACATCCAGATTTTGAGAATAGAACAGCTGTCTACAACCATGTGCCTTTGAGAGACAGGTTTTCATCAAAGGTGCTTATCAGGCAAATCGGCTGGTGTAGTGTTTGAGAGGAATGAAAACCTGCATACATACAGTTGGTCAGCTACTAAAGTGGCTGGTAGAATCGGCAAACCAGTTAACAGTAGATATTTGCCAGAATATGTCAGGTGTTGGTTTCCCATCCTATTTCTTTCTTTGTACATACATACACCAAAAGCTAAGTGACACAGCATAAAGGCAGACAAGAATGAAAGCTGGTTTGCACACTCACTTGAGTCCAAGTTTCTTCTCGATGAGGTCTTTGAACTTGTGTGCCCCTCCACCCGTGGCTTTGATGACTTTGGTTTCAGTGTTGACCAGATGGTCTTTGATGAAGTCCAAGCACGTTTCAATGTAAGCATTTTCAAACTTGATAAAGTGCAGGCGTGCAGTGATTTCTTCCTGCACAGATATCTCATAGAGCTTGTCACTAGCAGCCTCCTGGGAGACAGATGAAACAGAGCAGACACAGAGGGTGAACACTTCATAAATCCAGTTGTTGGCAATACCTCCGCTAAGCTAGGTAGCCTGACTCCACAACTGCTAATAGAAACCAACTGAAGAATAAAATGGTGGTCACAAATACTTACCTTTGCAGCGTGGTCGAAAGATCGCACTTTGGCCACTTTGTGTTGAACAGTAGAGTAGTAGGCCAGCTTTGTAAGAGACCCACCTGTTAAAAGCAAAACAACATTGATTTGACAGTGTCCGGTGAGAAACCTGTCAGAAAGCAGTCAGACCACCACTGGACAACAGACGTTAGCCGCTAGCTAGCTAAACTACGAAACTGAAGCTAACTGTAGGCTGTTTTGGATTTGTCACAGACTAGCTAACGTTAACGCTGTTGTTAAAGTTGATCAGGTTGTTTGGCAAACATCCACTTCTTGAGATAATGACAACCGATATAGCTCGTCACACGTGCATTTCAGGGTAAACGGACTTGCTGGCCAACTAGTTGACGTTAGATACAATCCACACGGCTAGGTTTGGCTTGTTTACGTTCACTTCAAGGCATGTGTTGTCATAGTATCATCAGGCTGCTACATAGCCTGTTAAAAACACACAGGGATTACGTTCAAGCAGCAAGGACTGACGAATGCAAAACCTGTAAATCCCAGGTACCTATGTCTATTGCGAACCGCTTTGCGTTTTCCAAATTGCGGAATATTTCATCTGGTGGGAGAGTTATGCTTTTATCCATGCTGTGACTACTCCCGACAACTCGATCACATTCCGCCATCGTCGACAACTGAAACGAGCTGACGCTGCTTGGGTGGCTGCGTGCGTCCCGTCGTCCAATCACGATGCACGCGCATCTGACAAAATAGTGGGCGTGGTCTTGACTGTAAACATCACAGTCCCATGATCAAGTCTGTTAGTAGCCCTAATAGATAGATAGATATAGATAGATAGATAGATAGATAGATAGATGGATGCATAGAGAGACAGACAAACAGACAGATAGATAGATAGACAAAAAGATAGATAATGTGCTGTATTTATTACAGTAATATGATTCTGATATGTATTATTATCATAGATGTGTATATATAGATCTATATATGCTGATTATTTTTCTCTTTTCTCTCTTTATAGAGAGAGAGAGAGAGAAGGAAAAGAAAGAAAAGATGGTGATAATGTAAAGACAGAAGTAACCAAAGTCAAAAACAGAAAGAAGAAAGAAAGAAATATAGATTGTTATTGATTGACCTCAGTTGAGATTTCATTTTTAATATACTGTTTTTCATAGCTGTTGTTTTAGATTTCAGTTGGGTTTTAATTTCGCTTGAGTTTTCATTTCAGTTGTAGTTTGTTCTTCTTTAGTATTTAGAGATTTTTTGGAATTGTCTTTTTGGTTTTTGCTTTTATGGTTTAGTTGCCTATTTGTTATTGTTTCTATTGTTGTTATGCTTTTTGATTTGAAGGCTTTTAGTGTAGTGTAGGATATTAGTATTTTTTTGTATTTTGATTTTCAGCACTCTTCTTTCATCTTGACTCACCTGGTTTCTGGTGGGGTTTGATCCCATGCTCCCGGCTCACATGTGACTCCAGAGTGAGAACTGGTCTGGGGACTGTGGAAGTGGTCTGACCTGTTTTTAACCACATTTGCTTTTCCAGTCTTGGCATTTAACCCAGCTGGCATGGTTGGACTCTTTATAGGCTTAGATGTTATCAGAGAACATAACCTGATGATCCAGTGGGTAGAGAGACTTTCTTGTAATCAGAAGGTTTCAGGTTCAAATCCTGCACCTTCCTGACAGTGTTTTTAAGTCACTCTGAGTAAGAACATCAGTAAAATGTATAAATGTCCTGAGGCTTCAGGCTCCATATCAGAGCATCTATGTTTTCATTAGTCAGCTGTTGTTATTTCAACCAGCTGGCATGGTGGGATTTCATTCAACACAGGCTTATCAGGTTGTGCCAGTATTTCAGGGAGGTGATGTGCTTCAGTGGTTAGAGAGCAGGGCTGGTGACCATAAGATTGCTGGGTCAATTATGCCAGCTGACAGAACAGTGAGCATGTTTACTCTAAATGGAGACAGAGATTCAGAGAGATAGATACATATATAGAGAGATGAATAAAGAATTCAGGGTCTAATTAGGGTTGTGGTTTGCATTTATTGTTTTTATAATGTAGAAGTTGAGAATTTAACAATGATTAAGGGCTATACAAACAAACATGATACATTGCTAGATAGATTGCTAGATAGATAGATAGATAGATAGATAGATAGATAGATAGATAGATAGATAGATAGATAGATAGATAGATGATTTGATCTCCATAGCCCCACTGATCTTTTATCTCTGTAAAGAATGAAATTGCAAAATTCAAGATTCAGTTAATGACTGTTTATTCAAAATATAATAAATGGGTCACATCAGGTTTAAGTGTCTCAACAAGAGTCATTAAAGGTGATGATGCATCACAGCTAAAACTTGGACATGTGCTCCAAGAAACAATGTACTCTAACAGAGTAGAGGAAAAAGCTGTCTTTACAAAAGACAGGGAATCGTTTAGCACAGGCTAAACACAATTTCTCTCTTGCATAGAGAGAAAATACATAACTTTGAATTGTGCATTCATATACATAAATGACAATTCAAAACATCAAAGCATTTTGATCTTAGAACAAATTATTACATGACCCACATTGATCAATAATCCTTGTGAAGGAAGAATAGTTCATACAGGTGCAAAACCATAAAAGTTGCACATTAAACAAAACACCACAAGATGGTAGCATTAACAAATAAGATTTGCCTATTCCTTTAAAAATGACCAATTAACAGTAATTGGATTAATCTTGACACAGAAGAGTCACAGGAATTTAAGGCAGGTGTGATGATGCTGGCCAAGAATTGACACATTTTCAACATATTGATCAATAAACAAAAGAAAACATGGTATTCATAGAATACATTGTTTTGTTACTCAACATTTCCAGTAAGAAAAAAATACGCAATTTTTCCTTTTTCTTTGAAAACATAGTTTCAAAAGTAAATCAAAATGTCAGCCCAATAGGGCTTAGTCATGAATAAAAACCTTCTGCATAGACAGACGAACACACCTTCTCCATTTCAGAATAATATCTTTGATAATAGGCTTTGACCAATATGGTCATTTCAGTTTATGTGGTGTGAGCTCCAGTCTGCAGGTCTCTACCACGGCCTCCAGAGGGCGCTGTGGACTGGACTCTTCTCTTTGCTGATGCTGGTCTGGACTGGGCAGCTCAGAAGCGACAAGCCAGCCTCTCTCAAGTTCTGATCAGAGGAAGACTGCAGGTTGTGGAAGTGGTTCAGCAGTCTTCTCTGGGAAGGTGTCTTCACCTCCTCCTTGGACAGGAAGTGCGCCACCTCTTGGACACACCTGGAGTAGCCCTGATTGACAGCTGCTGAGTCCACAGGTTGGTGCTGCTGCTGTCGTGTCAGGAAGCAAACTGTCATCTCCAGGATGTCTGCTTTCTCCAGCTTGGAGTCAGGCTGCTGTTTGAGGAACTCTGGACCCAGGAGAGACTTGAGCTGCTCAATGCTGCTGTTGATTCGCTCTCTGCGTAACTTCTCCACCAGAGGCTTTCTGAGCTGCAGAAAGAAGAAGAAAGTCATTAATAAACTTATTCTGTAGAATAACAAGAAGTTGAATCAGTAAGATTTTGAATGATGTTGAAGTGTCCATGATCTTGAGCCTTCAATTTACCTTGTGTGTCAGAGTGAGCTGCTCCTGAGAATTGGTCATTGCTGAAGTGATTGTAGGAGCCATGGCTGGATCTCTGTGCTGTAGAGGTTTCTGTAGAGAGAATCTGATCTCTGCTGGCTTCATCCCTCCTATTTATAGTCCCAAATCTCCATATGAATGTGTGGGTCTTGGTCTGGTTGGACTTTCTCACAGTCTCAGCCAATCAGAGAGCTTGGTAAGACAATAAGGGATGCAACACGCTGAATGCTCATATTGCTGGGGGACAATGGTTAGATCTCAGGGGAACAGGTGGAGGACTGGGGGTGATGGAGAGAGACTCACAGAGCTCTGTGTGTATCTGGGAAAGTGGTGACCCTGCAGAGAGAGCAGATCTGCTGCCTCATGTTGGGATCAATGACTTTGACTGAGCACACGCTCATCATCCCATCACACACGTGGGAGACTGACAGACATTGTCCTTGATATTAAAAGCACCTTCCCTCTTTAAAAGTCTTGTTGCATTTGTGCTGGATTGGCCTAAAATCACAATCCCTAAATTCACAACTCATTTGATATTGGTTACGAAGAGTTTAAATGTTAAAAGCTATACATTTTAAAAGTATTTTATATTTTCATATTTAGGCCAAAACATTTCAATATTGTGATCAAGTATTGAAGCTGTTGAGCTTTTTTAAGCAAACCCAATTTTACTAGTTTTGGGCACTATGCTGTGATGAGATGTTCACTGAGTAACAGTTAACTGAAACTCAGTTGATATTCATCCTGGTGTCCAGATGTAGCAGATGTGTCCTCTGTCTTGAGGCTGGTAGTCGGTGTGAGTAGAGAGTTGATCTCAGTTTCCCACACTGAGTCCTGTGTGCTGCAGTCAATACACTACAAAAGGTCTTTGAATGGAGCTTCATTGACTACTATTGGCCTTGTGTTGTGCGAGGGACAGACCCTGACGTCACCAACCATCTGGAGGGAAACAACACCACTGGCTGGGTTTTTTCTAAGGGTTTAGTTTAAGTAGAAGAGACCTTAGTCATTCAGAAAAGTTAGTATAGAAACTGTTTTTCTTTTTAATTCTAACTTTCACAGTCCATGTCAGTATAATGTGCTTACGTTTTTGCATGTGAAAATGTTGCCTACTCTTAATTAATGCTGCTCAATGATTGGCTGATACAGTAGATCCTGTTTTTTTTTCTTCTGATGTTGAATTTGATTATTTGGTGAAGCTATATGTGAGGAGCGCCAATAAGGCCGGACATTTCAATGCATTTAGGATTTTGATGCTGCATTGTTTTGGCGAAGCTGTGAGGAGGAGCGCAAATAGCCTTCAATGCATTTATTATCTTCTTGCCTAGTGTCTCAGAAACTGTAAATAAAAATTCTATTATATGTGAAAGGAAGAGTGTGTTTTAAGTTTTTATACACCTAAAAAGATGATTGAATTATAGGATTTAGATTTAGATTTAGGCCTATATTGTGGTTAGGGGAAGGAAGGGGCCTACTCCCAGCAACCACAGATTTGCGTTACATTATTGTAAAGTGGTTCCTGATGTCCAGCAATGAAGGGTATTTGGTAACTGGTAAAAAGAAAACGGAGTCCTCTTTGTGTTTTTGTAAAATCAATCCCCTGAAAGAGAGAGACATTTACCATCTTGTGTTGCATTTCATGTTCCATCACTCAATCCTGGATCCACTTTTCCACTCTGTGCTCTTGGCTAGGGTTAGTTAATTTATTTCAAAGATTCTTAAAGCCCATGCCATTTACACAAAAGTGCATGTATGTGAAAACATCAACCATAACACAAGTCACTTGCTTGTTTCCATTATGGTCCCTGTTGTAAGGGCGGTATTGCCTTGGCAGCTTGGCATCCATCAATGGACATAAAAAGAAAGGCTTGGATTGAAGTGATGTCCCATTAAACAGTAGGTAGAGGGAAATGAAGTTGGCACAAGTTAGGGAATTGGCACCAGAGAGAGAGAGGAGAGAGAAATTCTTCCTCCTAAGTGTGCCAACTCCCCTTGGAGAATAGTCAGGTGCTGGTGGGGTTGAGGATGCTAATCACACTGAACTGTGACTCTGCTCTCCAGAGCTTTCCCACACTCTGCCCATTGACTGAGCTTCCACTCAACAATAGGCGTGTGCCTTGTTAAATGCTAATTCATCCCCACACAAGCGGTTCCCAACGATCCCTTGAGGGTAAAGTTTGTTGTTTAGACACTCCTCAATTAGGGGAGCACAACAAGAATAAACACAAATATTTTGACTTGGTATGTAACCTAAAAACGAATTTAAGCAACCAATGTATTTATGCACAGATTTCATAATTAAATGCATTCATTCATTCATTCATTATTTAATTAATTAATTCATACAGCTTCTAACAATTTATTTTCTTTAATTTAAAGAATCTAGGCTAAAATGTATGTGGTAAAAAAAAAGCTACATTAACAATTCATGATATAAATATGATGAGGCTAGTACTTCATCTTATATAAAACCATAGGAATGGGGGAGGAATTCTCTTCTTTAGCATATTTTAAATAAAAGATTTTGTCATTTACAAATTGATTTAAATTCAACTGATATCTATTAATATCAGTTTATACGTTTGAAACTTTATCTTTAAATATATATAAAACAAGATACTATCTGTTTTAATCTGTCAATAACGTAAACATTTAAAATACAATAAAGTAAAGAATTCCTCTCCCCATCGCTGACCTTTCTGTCTAGAGGTCTGGATCTATTGTCCCACTGGGGCTCTGTGAGTGAGTTTTCCCTGGTTTCCCACACTCTGTCCATTCACTGGTTTCATTAAGAACAAAAGAAGTGTGTCTGGTTGCACATCACATTAACTATGGAGTCAGTTTACGAGTTGTGTCTCACTGTCTGTGAATAAAAATTCCAAACATCAAGACTTGTCATTACCAGGCTTTTGTGAAGTGGCGTATGAGACTGCTATAAGGAATGCAGACATGCTAAGGATTAATGAAAATTCAAAAGCCTTTTTTTTTGTTCCTCTGCATTCCAGGCTGTTTATGTTGTCTGGGCGGATGAAAGAGAGCACATTCCTGAATTGGTCAGGTGCTGGTCACGGTGCAGGAGAACTATAACTTGAAGTACACTCATAGTAAATTAAAGCACACTTATAGTCTTGATGCCATAAAAACTTAATTTAAAACATAATGAAAAATATTTTGATCTGGGTGTTGATAAAGGGATTAGTTGTTGAAGCGTTGGACTTAATATGTATTAAAAAATATTCTATTGCATCAAGACTATGGGCTTGGAGCAGCACTTTCTAATTTAATGGTTATTTTAACTATCATCTTGACTACTGATCCAGCAATTACAGTAGAAACAAGCCAGATGAAACACACTGCCACTTTTTGTTTTTAAACAAGACTAGATATTGGATCATGTAGTGTTATGCTTACAAGTTGGATAAGTTTGGATAACTGAGATATTCAGTAAGAATTACAGAAGAATGACATAATGGAAATTGCTACTGTCAGTATTTTAGAAGTTAAATTCACTGATCTAAATACTCAACACAACACCCAATAAAAAACACGTCTCTCTTATTTATGAAAAATGAAAAGCAATATTTTGTTGTTATTTCTGTCAGTCTCCCACGTGTGTGATGAGATGATGAGCGTGTGCTCAGTCTGCATCATTGATCCCAACATCAGGCAGCAGATCTGCTCTCTCTGCAGGGTCACCACTTTCCCAGATTCACACAGAGCTCTGTGAGTCTCTCTCCATCACCCCCAGTCCTCCACCTGTTCCCCTGAGATCTAACCATTGTCCCCCAGCAATAAGAGCATTCAGCGTGTTGCATCCCTTATTGTCTTACCAAGCTCTCTGATTGGTTGAGACTGTGAGAAAGTCCAACCAGACCAAGACCCACACATTCATATGGAGATTTGTGACTATAAATAGGAGGGATGAAGCCAGCAGAGATCAGATTCTCTCTACAGAAACCTCTACAGCACAGAGATCCAGCCATGGCTCCTACAATCACTTCAGCAATGACCAATTCTCAGGAGCAACTGACTCTGACACACAAGGTAAATTGAAGGCTCAAGATAATGAACACTTCAACATCATTCATGTTCCTACTGATTCACCTTCATGTTATTTTCCAGAATAAGTTTATTCATGACTTTCTTCTTCTTTCTGCAGCTCAGAAAGCCTCTGGTGGAGAAGTTACGCAGAGAGCGGATCAACAGCAGCATTGAGCAGCTCAAGTCTCTCCTGGGTCCAGAGTTCCTCAAACAGCAGCCTGACTCCAAGCTGGAGAAAGCAGACATCCTGGAGATGACAGTTTGCTTCCTGACACGACAGCAGCAGCACCAACCTGTGGACTCAGCAGCTGTCAATCAGGGCTACTCCAGGTGTGTCCAAGAGGTGACGCACTTCCTGTCCAAGGAGGAGGTGAAGACACAGTCCCAGAGAAGACTGCTGAACCACTTCCACAACCTGCAGTCTTCCTCTGATCAGAACCTGAGAGAGGCTGGCTTGTCTCTTCTGAGCTGCCCAGTCTGGACCAGCATCAGCAAAGAGAAGAGTCCAGTCCTCAGCAAAGAGAAGGGTCCAGTCCACGGCGCCCTCTGGAGGCCGTGGTAGAGACCTGCAGACTTGTGTTGAAAGAGAACCGGACTAATGTTGTACAAAGGCTTTCAACTTTGTCTTCTTATTTGTGGTCATCTTATTTTGCTCTGAAAAAAGTTTTCATATTTTGTATTAGATTATTTGCCTTTTGAAAAGGCCAGTTTCTTTGTTACTGTGATATTTGCAGAAAAACTATTTTTTTCTTGTAAAGTAAACATTACCTCTTGTTCCCCAAGGGAATATTTGCAATGACAATAACACTGACAATGTCAGTATATTTTTTCTCCTTTCAGGGGATAATATTTTTGAACTTTTTTCACGTTCAGAATATTTCAACTTTAGATGTTGATATTCAAATATCCTATTGATGAAAAATGCTCATTCTGATGTTACATCTTATAACAAATTATCTGCATTTTTAGCAGATGAAGAGTTTTAATATACTCTCTGTTGAGAGAAATCTTATCCAAACAAACGTGCTGCTTTATCGCTCTGTGAGTGACAGCACTCTTACCTTCAATGAAGGGGTTGTTAATGTTTGGAAAATGTCTCAGATGAATGTATCTCTTCAAGCCAAGTGGATGCGAAATAAAACAATCACAGAAAATTCTGAGTTTGCTTGTCTCTTTACTGCCAATACATCAACAGATGTTGACCCAGTAAGTATTCCAACATTTGTTTTACAGCAAAGGACAACAAAACCACATGATGCCTGGAACATGCAGAACTGGTTCATTCTGGGTGTATATTTGTTTTTCCTTTTGAGTCAAATGTCTGAGTTACATTACCTGTTGCTAAATCTGAGGAGCAAAATGCACCTATTGCATATGTTCAATAGTTCAGGGCCTGATTCTTGATTTTTGGTATGTATTTGTAAAAAAACAAAGATTGTGCATCGTCAAAAGATATTAGACAGCTATGATGGACATTACATTCCTGAAAACCTGTTGGCCAGGACATAGAGAGGCAGAGGCCAATAAGCAGGAGGTTGCTGGTTCAACCCTTGGCACTGACCATGAGTGTGTATTCCAGCTGTGAACTTATGGCTGATATCACATCTATGGTGTCTAACATCAGTGCCACTGAGTGAGGCACTGAACCCTGAAGTGCTGCACTGTACTACCCTGCAAAGCTAAAGGGCGGTAACTACATAAGAGTTAGACAGAGTGAAACTGAGAAAAATGACTTCATATCCTAATCTTCATCTTCATTAGCTCTTGTCCTGACAAAAGTATTATTGGTACAGAAGTGTACCAATGTAATATATATTGCTTAGTAGCAGTGTTTACGTAAAAATGAAATCTAAATTTGAGTCATGTCATTTGACCTTTGAAAAACAAAAAATAAATATCTGCTGTTTACTTTTGTAGAGCAGTGTAGGAAACCCTGAGAAATTACAATTACCTTGTGTAAATTATCACAGGTCTTTATTACCTTTATTACAATGGATTTTCTTTTAGCTATTTGTTGACTTCTCATACCGTGTGTTGTAGCCTAATAGACACGTGTATATTGGTGACAACACAGGGTCAGTGGGAGAGCAGGCAATGCTGCAGCCTGTGGGGATTTTAAATGTATTGCTAAAGGGAAACTACAGTGAATTGGGAGCATCTATGTAGCACTGATTCCAATGCTCAAAAAGCTTGGTCCTGGCTTAAAGTGTTTTTCAGTAATTGTTGCTAACTCAAATCCTGAACTAGCCACATCTGACACTAATAATTGGATAATTTAAAAACCTCTTCCACAGCTTTGTGTTTTCAGTGTGCCTTCACAAGTTATATGATTGATTAATTGATTTTCTTTTATTTTCGTGTCATGCACACTAAGTGCCCAACCCTCATGGGTTTACAAGACACCAAAGTTATCGTTGCAGCGGCCATACATTTCAAAACATTTCTTATAACAAGATTACCGCTTATTATACAGCTTATTATACAGCTCGGTCGTAAACAAAATATTCTGCCTTCTCTCCCAAGTTTGACAAATAAAATCTGCTACACAATAGGTTCCCTTCTTGAAACACAACTCAAGTTTTTCATAATCATCCAACCCAAAGAAATCAACATAAATAGAGGACATTTTACTAAAAAGTACATCCCTTATGTCCTCGTAGACAGGACAGTAAAACAAAAAATGAACCTCATTCTCAATTTATGAATTGAATGAATAAATGAATATGGAAAGTCAATAATATAACCAAGTGGATTAATTGATCATTGATCATTCTGTGGCAAAAAAAAAAAATCTCTTTCACATTAATATGAAAATGAAAAGTAATAACATTACATGTAGTTTAATATATATTTTTCTTATCAAATATAAAAGTATAATTATGATTAATCCTATATAAATATATAGCCATAACAAATATATAACCATAACAAATATGTATCAAGCTGGGTAAACAATGAAGGGGTTTAATGATGCTATACCCAAAAAGTTAACTGGAATGAGCTGACATGAAAAAGAGAAGGTTAGAATCTGTTGAATATTTATTCATGTGAAATTTGCAACAGCACAGAAACAAAATTAAATCGACTTTGGTGACAAAACTGATGGACAGAACAATATATCTGTCTGTGCCATACAGTTATATACAAAACAATACCAAATCCCTTTTCAAAAGAAAGGCTGGTGTTTATGAAGGCAACATGTTAAACCTTGAAACAAGGCAGTGAGGTATTTAAGTTGTAATCATACATTATAAGTCTATATTTTCATAGAAAGAATAGGGTAGCACTACTCTGCTTGGGCTGGATGTATACTGCAAGATTTTAGACATATTTTACCGCAGTTGGGCTGTAAGAATTTAGAAAATTTAGAATTGAGAAATCATTGTGTTTCTTAGAAAGCATTTTTAAAGAACCCAAAATACTGAGGCTTTTGCTGAAACACCAACTTTGGTGTTTCATCATTATTTAAACATATTTTATAGTATGCATCCACCCATATGCAAATATATAGCAGCAGCTTTACAATTTCTGCATAGTTAAGAGATAGGATCTATCATCTGGGGTCTTGTTCAAAAGAAAGCCCCATCCACTAGAATAGTAAACCCCAGCATGAAGCAGCAGTTCCATAATTTATAAGTTAGCTGCTGACTCTGCTCAGGCAGTGACCCCTTCACCTTTGACTCTCAACCCATTCTTCTTTCCCTGGCCATTGTTAAAGGTTGATTTAAACCACTTCTTCCGAGGCGGGAAAGAATAGTGGAATCTCCCATGAACATTTGGTTTATCCCAAATGTGGCTCCAGGGCCTTTTTATGAGTCAGGAAAGACATAGTCTTCTCCAAAATGTCTGAATAAGGCTATACATCCTTATTGGTCTTAGTACAACTGCTTGTCACAATGCATATAATGCATTTCTGAGGAATCAGCAGATATGGTACACACACACAGACAGGTGCAGTCAATATCACTCAAATCAATAACAGTCCATTTTGGGACAACTCAACAAACTTCAAGAGTTTCGAGGCAGTTCCTCAGACTTCTGAGTCCATTCATGTTCTCCTGGTCATCATTAAAGGCACAGTGGAGCCACATCGTCCTCTGAGGCGGGAAAGAGACGCAGAATCTCCCTTGAATATTTGGAGTAGCCGTTGTGTGACAGCAGGGCCTTTCTCAGGGTGAAGAAGGACACCGTTTTCTCCAGGATGTCCGAAGCAGGGATCCCATTCTGCAGGTGCTCTCCAATCAGAGCCTTCAGCTTCTCCACTCCACTGCTGCATTTCCTCTCCAACATGTGGAGTTTGCACCTGAGAGGAAAAAAAACAATCATTAATACATTATGTCATTGAAATAATCTTTAACTGTTTGTTTGTCAGTTTGGTGAAGGCTGGGAGAATTGAATTAAATAAAAACTGTGTTCCAACATGTGGAGTTTACATCTGAGAGCAGTTTGGTATGGTCCATAAGTATTCAGTGAAACAGAGCCTTGACTTACCTAAAGAGCTGCTCCTTCACACTGTCCTGAATAGCAAGGTCCAAGTAGGAAGACATTTTCAGATTTGTTTCTTGAGTTTGTAGATTTTCTCAGAAAAAAATGAAGTTTTGCTGCAAGTTTGTTCGCAAGGGGCCTTGTGATTGAGTCGCTCTTGCTCCTGTCCTTTTGCAGCTGGTCTTGTGTGCGTTCAGAGGATCTTCTCCGTTGATGTCTGCATCTCCACTCCGCATTTATGCTCCTCATCCTGCGCTGTCTCTGCTGTTTGGCCAATCAGGAGGCTCGGAGCTCGGGACAATAGACTGAATTTAATGGCTGCCACACAGAACAGGTGGGATGCTGTTCTGTATGGCATATATCAGCGAGGTCAGAAAAATTATTCCCTGGGAAAATGGTTTTCCCCATGTGGACACAGGAAAATCTTGTTCCCTACCATGATGTTTAGATAGAGAGTATGAACTGATATAGCACTGAGCCATTAGTAATGGTAAGAATGTTGAATAAAGATAAAATAAAGTACTTTCTTGTTCTTTTTTCTTCTATTCTGAGCGCAAAAATCCATCCTTCAAAATAAATTTTCAACAGTTCAGTTAAAATGTGTCTACATGAGCATGA
Organism: Centroberyx affinis; assembly: GCF_046629955.1. Classification (NCBI taxonomy): domain Eukaryota; kingdom Metazoa; phylum Chordata; class Actinopteri; order Beryciformes; family Berycidae; genus Centroberyx; species Centroberyx affinis. The sequence continues at coordinate 105,873 of NW_027279669.1, forward strand.
GGAACAAAATAGCTAATTTGTCATCAAGCAACACTCTCTGATCCTTTGGCATTGAAATTCAGTTTCAGGTACACAGTATGGGCTAATTTTCTGGTTCAGAACTGTTAATAGTACTGTGAAATCAAGCTCATTTGGATAAGTTCAAAGGAAATTTATCTAAGTCCACAAAATCCACCTCATACACACTGCTGATGGAACCGCTCATATTGAAAACACTAACGCCAAAAACTGTGAGGTGCTTTGAAAAAACATAATTCCAGCTACTGGCATTTATACAAACGTTATACACTATAACAAGCACTCCCTCTCTGGATTCTACCTGTGTGTGAAAAAGAATTGTTCAAGTTCACAAAAATGAAGAACGTGGGAATAATGCATCAATTCTATTTTAGGCTGGGTTGTTTTTTTTCTTTAAGGAGAATGGACAGTAGACAGTCCCCCTTGTTCAACATTGCATCTAGGCAGTACTTTAAAAACTAGACAGGAGGGATGTGAGACAGGAATTTAAACCCTGCATTCACAGCACATTCACCAGCTTCTCACTCAAGCAAATGAAGCCCATTTCTGCAAAGTATGACAAATGCAGACACAAGGAAGTGAATATAACTTGAAAATACTCTCATTCATCAGACAACAAAGAAAAATCTTTGAATAAACAGGTAAATTATTTCATCAGACCCTAATCTCATAATGCTCCAGTGTTGTTTTTCCTGCACACTGTGTGTCTCAGCAGTGAGTTACAACTAAACCAGATGGTTTATCTGTGAAGTGGCCCTAAAGCCGCCCTCCTGTCCCTGCATGGGAACTGTCCTGAGGCTTTGTGAGAGCAGACACACTTCTATTGTGTGCGCGGCTGAGCAGGCTGCATACAGAAGTGTGGGAAGCCGTGTGTCGCTGTGGCTCCCAGCTCCGGAGAGGGAGAGGAGGGCGTGTGACTGGGGCACGTTCAGCCTTGTGGAGGGAGCTGTGGGAGCTCAGAGGAGGGGAACTGGGAAACCTGAGCCTCTGCACAGACAACAGATAGAGACACAGACAGATGGGAGGGAGATTAGCAGGAATGTGGTTGAGGGTAAACCCACCTAAACTCAGCTCAGACAGCTTTGTATTTGTGTTATAATGTTTACCTACATTTTCAAACTAATATGCCTGTGTATAACTTAGATGCACATTGTAGCGAGAAGTGTGAGACTCATGTAAGTTACATAAAGATAATTTAAAGTAATAACATATTCATAACATTTTCATAAATTTGACTTTTGCCATCACCGAATAGTTGTAAAAACTGCTTTTAAATTTTCTGCTCCACAGACTTGGAACGTTTTACAGGGCTCACAGAAAGTTTATTCTCTTGTTCCCTTCGGACATTTTCAGTCAAGGATATCAACTCTGGTTACCCTTTATTGCACCTGCTTTAACTGATGCACTTTTGATACCTCTCTTCTTGCGAGGATGGACGGATCTATGTGAATCTCTTTTAGAATTGTCTTTGTGTTTATTTATTTAATTGTTTATATATTCATTGATTTTCTCTCTTTCTTTTTTCCCCCCTTTTGTTGCATGTGACTATTTATTTTTTAATCTCAGCACCACTGGAAAAGAGGGTCAGCATGTCTTCCGAGAACTAAATAAAGATTGAATGAATGAATGAATGAATATAACACAATAGTAACTAAAACTATACCCAGTTCATGAAAGCTTTTACATTTGCTGTTCTAAACACCTGGAGACGGTTAGGTCTCTCCGGGTAAAAATCTTGTGGCGCACAGGAATGATGAGTTTTAAGTTTCCGGCAGCAGCAACAGCGGTTTATTTGGAACAAATCCTGGTTGGTTGTCCTGGTAGTCGGTGTGAGTAGAGAGTTAATCTTAGTTTCCCACACTGAGTCCTGTGTGCTGCTTTGAATGGAGCTTTAGTGATGTCACTAACCATCTGGAGGGAAACACAGCACAGTTGGCGATATGGAGGTTTATAATTCAAAAAAGACGATAAAAACAATCCATCAACAAGCATCACCAATAAAAAATCGCCGTCTCTTTTGTGAACTTTAATCAGGTTCAGAAAAGACGAACGTACAGTCAAAATCATACTGTGTAACATCAAAAACCTAAACCCTGACCCTTCTTGGATAAAGAATTCCAGCACTAAACATGAGCAAGATTCAGCTGCTTCCTGAAGTGTGCCAACTCCCCTTGGGGAATAGTCAGGTGCTGGTGGGGTTGAGGATGCTGATCACACTGAAGTGTGACTCTGCTGTCCAGAGCTTTCCCACACTCTGCCCATTGAAAGTTTGGCGTGTGCCTTGTTAAATGCTAATTTTATTCCACTCAAACATTATGTATTCAGTTTTTCAAGGTTAAACATCATCAAGATTTTATTTGGAAAAAGATCAAAAGTCAGCATTGTTTGCAATTGATGCAAAGATGGTAGAGTTAGAGTATTCATTCATAAATAAACAACTCATAAGTTTGGATAATACAATGACTTTTCAACGTAATAAATAGGCTACACACTGAATACAACAAGTGAAATGGGCCTTCAAAGTGATCATATAGTGCTGGAGAGTGACTTGCCTGGCAGCTCTTCAATGTACTTTTAAAAGTGATAATGCTGATTCATGTTGTTGCAACTTAACAGTAAAAAGTCAGAGGAATGGTTTGAAACAGATCAGCAGGTTTCAATTCAGAGACCCACATTTTGACCTCTGCCTCTTCAGGGTCGAGGTCTGGATCTATTATCCCACAGCGGCTCTGTGAGTGAGTTTTCCCTGGTTTCCCACACTCTGTCCATTCACTGATTTCATTGGAGACACAATAGAAGTGTGTCTTATTACACATCACATTAGGCTTCACAGTGTGACCCCATTCAGGAGGGAAACAGTTCACTTTAAACTCTTTACATCTTGACACCTGGAATCAGAAATTGTTAAAAAAAAAAATCATGAGTCAGCAAAGTGATGTAACTGAAACTTAATCAGAGACACAATGAAACCTTTTTCACTTGCTTCAGTGACCCAAGACGACCCATTTGAACTGAATGTTATCATGTAGCCAATGTATATTCATTATAACCCATAGAACAATGGTATGAAATTGCTATAAAATTCAATGAAACATAATTTAGATATAGACAAAGGCATACTGTATGATAATAATAACGTACTAGAACATTTTGACATTCTAAAACTATGATGGAGATATTTACTGCTGAAGGGAGAAAAATGCAAAGGACAGCAAGATTGCAATTGATGTTTGTTTATTCCAGCACACACAGTGCAACACAACAGGTACAAATGCCTTAAGTGAAGGCAGATAGAGGTGATGACACATCACAACAAAACCTTGGAGACTCTCCAAGACACATTGTACTCAAACAGAGTAGAGGACATTGAACAGCTGTCTTTATAAAAGACACATGGATATTAGGAGTAAACATTACTCCTTGTTCCATAATGCATTGTTCAAAATGAACATAATATCTTTGACTTGATAACAACAAGAATGGAGAAAATGTTGATCTTAAAACACATCAGGCATTGCTAATCACAAAGTGATGAGAGCAGGTTAATGTTCTCTAATGTACAATTCAAAATGAACAAATAATAATTTGCACTTAAAAACAAAGGCAATGGAGAATAAATTGACCTTAAAACAGATCTGGTTTTACAAATCACAAAGTGATGAGAGCAGGTTAATTAATGGTCAGTTAGGTCAACAATGCTCATAGAGCAAGAAGATGTACATTGTCATAACAATGGCAGTGTCACTAAAATGTGACAGTATCAAGTTAAGTTTAGCCTTTAAACAAAAGGATAAAAAGAAATGTTGATCTTACAACAGATCAGTCTTGAATAATCACAGAGATTAAAAGTATGAGGTCAAGCCATTATGGCAAAATGTCCATACAATGGACAATGAAAACTTTCTATGAAATTGATCACTAATAATCAAGAGGAAAAATATGTCATGATAGTGTATAACTCCACCACATAACATATCATAAAATGACACAAAATAGTAACAGCTGGTTCATCTCACATGAGACTTGATTCATGCAACATGCATGACAAGATGCTCTCTTTCTTAACATGAAAGATATTGTTGCTAAGTTTCATCATTTCCTTAGGAAATGACATTTTGCAAATCAAGAAAGATTGAAAATCAAACAAAAGTAGTCAAAAGGCCTTCTGTTCATACAGAAGATCAAGTCTTTGAATTTTGAACAATTCAGTTCTTGTAATCTTTGACCAATATGGTCATTTCAGTTTGTGTGGTGTGAGCTCCAGTCTGCAGGTTTCTACCACGGCCTCCAGAGGGCGCTGTGGACTGGACCCTTCTCTTTGCTGTGGATTAGACTCTTCTCGTTGCTGATGCTGGTCTGGACTGGGCAGCTCAGAAGAGACAAGCCAGCCTCTCTCAGGTTCTGATCAGAGGAAGACTGCAGGTTGTGGAAGTGGTTCAGCAGTCTTCTCTGGGTCTGTGTCTTCACCTCCTCCTTGGACAGGAAGTGCTCCACCTCTTGGACACACCTGGAGTAGCCCTGATCGACAGCTGCTGAGTCCACAGGTTGGTGCTGCTGCTGTCGTGTCAGGAAGCAAACTGTCATCTCCAGGATGTCTGCTTTCTCCAGCTTGGAGTCAGGCTGCTGTTTGAGGAACTCTGGACCCAGGAGAGACTTGAGCTGCTCAATGCTGCTGTTGATTCGCTCTCTGCGTAACTTCTCCACCAGAGGCTTTCTGAGCTGCAGAAAGAAGAAGAAAGTCATGAATAAACTTATTCTGGAGAATAACAAGAAGGTGAATAAGTACGATTTTGAATGATGTTGAAGTGTCCATGATCTTGAGCCTTGAATTTACCTTGTGTGTCAGAGTCAGCTGCTCCTGAGAATTGGTCACTGCTGAAGTGATTGTAGGAGCCATGGCTGGATCTCTGTGCTGTAGAGGTTTCTGTAGAGAGAATCTGATCTCTGCTGGCTTCATCCCTCCTATTTATAGTCCCAAATCTCCATTTGAATGTGTGGGTCTTGGTCTGGTTGGACTTTCTCACAGTCTCAGCCAATCAGAGAGCTTGGTAAGACAATAAGGCATGCGGAGCTGCAGCATGCTGAATGCTCTTATTGCTGGGGGACAATGGTTAGATCTCAGGGGAACAGGTGGAGGACTGGGGGTGATGGAGAGAGACTTTGTGTGAATCTGGGAAAGTGGTGACCCTGCAGAGAGAGCAGATCTGCTGCCTCATGTTGGGATCATTGACTTTGACTGAGCACACGCTCATCATCCCTTCAGTCACGTGGGAGACTGGAACAGAGTAGATCTCTTATGGTACAACATACTGTATGATTTCACTCAGTGAAAACTACTTAATGGAAATGGATTGCAATGTAATGTGTGAGTGTGAGCCTTGATATTCATCCAAAACCAAGAAAACCAGTAATATTTCTGCCATTATGTATTCATGATTCAATTAGATGCATGGTTATGTACAAGTTCATTTTTGTTGTGTGTTGATTCTATTATGATCTTTTAGCTATTATTGATAATATTAAACTCTTGTGTCACAATCAACGGTGGAAGTACTTCACTGCATTTTAAATCACATCCATTCCAGAGTACAAATTTTGTGGCTCTCCATCAGCATCACAAACTGAACAATCATAAATTGACAAATATCCGGCAGCAGCAACAGCGGTTCGTTTGGAATAAATCCTGGTTGGTTGTCCTGGTAGTCGGTGTGAGTAGAGAGTGGATCTTAGTTTCCCACACTAAGTCCTGTGTGGAGGTCAATGAACAACAAAAGGACTTTGAATGGAGCTTTAGTGACGTCACTAACCATCTGGAGGGAAAGACCAGAATTGACGATATGGAGGTTTATAATTCAAACAAGATGATAAAAACAATCCATCAACAAGCATCACAAATAAAAAAATCGTCATCTCTTTTGTGAACTTTATTTAATCTGTTTCAGAAATGATGAACATACGGTCAAAATGCTGTGTAACATCAAAAACCTAAACCCTGAGCCTTCTTGGATAAAAATTCCAGCACTAACCATGTGCGAGTGTTTTTTTTTTTTTTTGTAGACAGCTGCTTCCTGAAGTGTGCCAACTCCCCTTGGAGAATAGTCAGATGCTGGTGGGGTTGAGGATGCTGATCACAGTGAAGTGTGACTCTGCTGTCCAGGGCTTTCCCACACTCTGCCCATTGACAGAAAGTTTGGCGTGTGCCTTGTTAAATGCTAATTTTATTCCACTCAAGTAGTGTGCATTCATTTTTCCAGGTTCAACGTCATTGAGATTTTGTCTGGAAAAAGATCAAAAGTCAGCATTGTTTGCAATTGATGCAAAGGATGAGTATTCATTCACAAATAAACAACTCGTAAGTTTGGATAACGCAATAAGTTTTCAGCATAATTAATTCACACTCAACACAACAGGTGAAATGATCCTTTCCACTCAAAAAGTTTGCACTCAATTTTTGCAGGTTAAACATCAAGATTTTTTTGGGAAAAAGATCAAAGGTCAGCATTCTTTATAATTGATGCAAAGATGGTAGAGTTAGATTATTAATACATAAATAAACAACTCATAAGTTTGGATAATACAATGAGTTTTCAACGCAATAAATAGGCTACACACTGAATACAACAGGTGAAATGGGCCTTCAAAGTGATCATAGTGCTGGAGAGTGACTTGCCTGGCAGCTCTTCAATGAACTTTTAGAACTGGTGATGCTGATTCATGTTGTTGCAACTTAACAGTAAAGAATCAGAGGAATGGTTTGAAACAGATCAGCAGGTTTCAATTCAGAGACCCACATTTTGACCTCTGCCTCTTCAGGGTCGAGGTCTGGATCTATTGTCCCACAGCGGCTCTGTGAGTGAGTTTTCCCTGGTTTCCCACACTCTGTCCATTCACTGATTTCATTGGAGACACAATAGAAGTGTGTCTTATTACACATCACATTAGGCTTCACAGTGTGACCCCATTCAGGAGGGAAACAGTTCACTTTAAACTCTTTACATCTTGACACCTGGAATCAGAAATTGTTCCAAAAAAAAATCATGAGTCAGCAAAGTGATGTAACTGAAACTTAATCAGAGACACAATGAAACCTTTTTCACTTGCTTCAGTGACCCAAGACGACCCATTTGAACTGAATGTTATCATGTAGCCAATGTATATTCATTATCACCCATAGAACAATGGTATGAAATTGCTATAAAATTCAATGAAACATAATTTAGATATAGACAAAGGCATACTGTATGATAATAATAACGTACTAGAACATTTTGACATTCAAAACTGTGATGGAGATCTTTACTGCTGAAGGGAGAAAAATGCAAAGGACACCAAGCTTGCAATTGATGTTTGTTTATTCCAGCACACACAGTGCAACACAACAGGTACAAATGCCTTAAGTGAAGGCAGATAGAGGTGATGACACATCACAACAAAACCTTGGAGACTCTCCAAGACACATTGTACTCAAACAGAGTAGAGGATATTGAACAGCTGTCTTTATAAAAGACACATGGATATTAGGAGTAAACATTACTCCTTGTTCCATAATGCATTGTTCAAAATGAACATAATATCTTTGACTTGATAACAACAAGAATGGAGAAAATGTTGATCTTAAAACAGATCAGGCATTGCTAATCACAAAGTGATGGGAGCAGGTTAATGTTCTCTAATGTACAATTCAAAATGAACAAATAATAATTTGCACTTAAAAACAAAGGCAGTGGAGAATAAATTGACCTTAAAACAGATCTGGTTTTACAAATCACAAAGTGATGAGAGCAGATTAATTAATCGCCAGTTAGGTCAACAATGCTCACAGAGCAACAAGATGTACATTGTCATAACAATGGCAGTGTCACTAAAATGTGACAGTATCAAGTTAAGTTTAGCCTTTAAAAAAAAGGATAAAAAGAAATGTTGATCTTACAACAGATCAGTCTTGAATAATCACAGAGATTAAAAGTATGAGGTCAAGCCATTATGGCAAAATGTCCATACAATGGACAATGAAAACTTTCTATGAAATTGATCACTAATAATCAAGAGGTAAAACATGTCATGATAGTGTATAACACCACCACATAACATATCAGAAAATTACACAAACTATTAACAGCTGATTCATCTCATGAGACTTGATTCATGCAACATGCATGACAAGATGCTCTCTTTCTTAACATGAAAGATATTGTTGCTAAGTTTCATAATTTCCTTAGAAAATGACATTTTACATATCAAGAAAGTTTGAAAGTCAAAAAAAAGAAGTCAAAATGCCTTCTGTTCATACAGAAGATCAAGTGTTTGAATTTTGAACAATTCAGTTCTTGTAATCTTTGACCAATATGGTCATTTCAGTTTGTGTGGTGTGAGCTCCAGTCTGCAGGTCTCTACCACGGCCTCCAGAGGGCGCTGTGGACTGGACTCTTCTCTTTGCTGATGCTGGTCTGGACTGGGCAGCTCAGAGGAGACAAGCCAGCCTCTCTCAGGTTCTGATCAGAGGAAGACTGCAGGTTGTGGAAGTGGTTCAGCAGTCTTCTCTGACTGTGTCTTCACCTCCTCCTTGGACAGGAAGTGCTCCACCTCTTGGACACACCTGGAGTAGCCCTGATTGACAGCTGCTGAGTCCACAGGTTGGTGCTGCTGCTGTCGTGTCAGGAAGCAAACTGTCATCTCCAGGATGTCTGTTTTCTCCAGCTTGGAGTCAGGCTGTTGTTTGAGGAACTCTGGACCCAGGAGAGACTTGAGCTGCTCAATGCCGCTGTTGATTCGCTCTCTGCGTAACTTCTCCACCAGAGGCTTTCTGAGCTGCAGAAAGAAGAAGAAAGTCATTAATAACTTATTCTGGAGAATAACATGAAGGTGAATAAGTACGATTTTGAATGATGTTGAAGTGTTCATTATCTTGAGCCTTGAATTTACCTTGTGTGTCAGAGTCAGCTACTCCTGAGAATTGCTGAAGTGATTGTAGGAGCCATGGCTGGATCTCTGTGCTGTAGAGGTTTCTGTAGAGAGAATCTGATCTCTGCTGGCTTCATCCCTCCTATTTATAGTCCCAAATCTCCATTTGAATGTGTGGGTCTTGGTCTGGTTGGACTTTCTCACAGTCTTTAGCCAATCAGAGAGCCAGACAAGAGAATGAGGCATTTGGAGCTGCATCATGCTGAATGCTCTTATTGCTGGGGGACAATGGTTAGATCTCAGGGGAACAGGTGGAGGACTGGGGGTGATGGAGAGAGACTTTGTGTGAATCTGGGAAAGTGGTGACCCTGCAGAGAGAGCAGATCTGCTGCCTCATGTTGGGATCAATGACTTTGACTGAGCACACGCTCATCATCCCATCACACACGTGGGAGACTGACATTGATCCTCTATTTTGAAAATTTTTGTCTACTCCCATCTTGAAGAATATTTTCATTATGGCTAATATTCTCATCCCCAGACATTTATTACATGAACAACAGTACTGAGCAATAACTTTAATTAATTTAACTGCATTACTCAAACAAACGGATGTATTAAATTTACGTATAGTCTCTCAAGTTACATTCTATTGATATTGTGCAGTACATTGAAGGCAAGTCACTCTTCAGTACCATGATAACTTTGAATGACCATTTCACCTGTTGTGTGAATTAACTATGCTGAAAATGTATTGTGTTATCCCAAGTTGTGTATTTGTGAATGAATACTCATTCTCTGCATCAATTACAAAGAAGGCTCACTTTTAGTCATTTTCCAAAAACAAAACCTCAATGACGTTGAACCTGGAAAAATGAATGCACACTAATTGAATGGAATAGAATTAGGATTTAACAAGGCACACGCCAAACTTTCTGTCAATGGGCAGAGTGTGGGAAAGCTCTGGACTGCAGAGTCACACTTCAGTGTGATCCGCATCCTCGACCCCACCAGCATCTGACTATTCTCCAAGGGGAGTTGGCACACGTCAGGAAGCAGCTGTCTAAAAAAAAAAAACCTTGCTCATGGATAGTGCTGGAATTTTTATCCAAGAACGTTCGGGATTTATGTTTTTGGCGTTACACAGCATGATACTGACTGTATGTTCATCATTTCTGAATCTGATCAAATAAAGTTCACAAAAGAGACACCAAATTATTGTTATCTTCTTGTTTGAATTATAAACCTCCATATCACCAATTGTGCTCTTTCCCTCCAGATGGTTAGTGACATCACTAAAGCTCCATTCAATGCATCACACAGGACTCAGTGTGGGAAAGTAAGATCAACTTTCTACTCACACTGACTACCAGGACACATCTGCTACATCTGGACAACAAGATGTTTGCTAAATATACAGTATATAAAATATATATACACACATACATATACATATTCCATTCTAATACCTTGAGGCACTTAACTCCAAAATGTGCACTGTACTTTTCTAAAAGGTCATTGTGTATTTCTAAAATAAAATTATAACCATTCATCTAATTGAATTATGAATAAATACTGGAGAAAATATTACTGGGTTACTTGGTTTTGGATCAATATCAAGGCTCACACTCAGACATTACATTGCAATCTATTTCCATTTACTAGTTTTCACTCATCATCAAATCATACAGTATGTTATACCATAAGAGATCCACTGTATTTCAGTTGCACACGTGTGTGATGGGATGATGAGCGTGTGCTCAGTCAAAGTCATTGATCCCAACATGAGGCAGCAGATCTGCTCACTCTGCAGGGTCACCACTTTCCCAGATTCACACAAAGTCTCTCTCCATCACCCCCAGTCCTCCACCTGTTCCCCTGAGATCTAACCATTGTCCCCCAGAGCATTCAGCGTGTTGCATCCCTTATTGTCTTACCAAGCTCTCTGATTGGCTGAGACTGTGAGAAAGTCCAACCAGACCAAGACCCACACATTCAAATGGAGATTTGGGACTATAAATAGGAGGGGTGAAGCCAGCAGAGATCAGATTCTCTCTACAGAAACCTCTACAGCACAGAGATCCAGCCATGGCTCCTAAAATCACTTCAGCAATGACCAATTCTCAGGAGCAGCTGACTCTGACACACAAGGTAAATTGAAGGCTCAAGATCATGGACACTTCAACACCATTCAAAATCTTACTTTTTCACCTTCATGTTATTCTCCAGAATAAGTTTATTCATGACTTTCTTCTTCTTTCTGCAGCTCAGAAAGCCTCTGGTGGAGAAGTTACGCAGAGAGCGAATCAACAGCAGCATTGAGCAGCTCAAGTCTCTCCTGGGTCCAGAGTTCCTCAAACAGCAGCCTGACTCCAAGCTGGAGAAAGCAGAAATCCTGGAGATGACAGTTTGCTTCCTGACACGACAGCAGCAGCACCAACCTGTGGACTCAGCAGCTGTCGATCAGGGCTACTCCAGGTGTGTCCAAGAGGTGGAGCACTTCCTGTCCAAGGAGGAGGTGAAGACACCTTCCCAGAGAAGATTGCTGAACCACTTCCACAACCTGCAGTCTTCCTCTGATCAGAACCTGAGAGAGGCTGGTTTGTCTCTTCTGAGCTGCCCAGTCCAGACCAGCATCAGCAAAGACAAGAGTCCAGTCCCCAGCAAAGAGAAGAGTCCAGTCCACAGCGCCCTCTGGAGGCCGTGGTAGAGACCTGCAGACTGGTGCTCACACCACACAAACTGAAATGACCATATTGGTCAAAGATTACAGGAACTGAATTGTTCAAAATTCAAAGACTTGTTCTTCTGTATGTACAGAAGACCTTTTGACTACTTTTGTTTGATTTTCAATCTTTCTAGATTTGCAAAATGTAATTTCCTAAGGAAATGATGAAAATTAACAACAATATCTTTCATGTTAAGAAAGAGAGCATCTTGTCATGCATGTTGCATGAATTAAGTCTTCAAGAAGATTCAGCAGTTACTACTTTTTGTAATTTTATGATATGTTATATGGTGGAGTAATACACTATTATGACATGTTTTACCTCTTGATTATTAGTGATCAATTTCATAGAAAGTTTTCATTGTCCATTGTATGGATATTTTGCTATAACGGCTTGAACTCATACTTTTAATCTCTGTGATTATTCAAGAATGATCTGTTGTAAGATCAACATTTCTTTTTATCCTTTTGTTTAAAGGCTAAACTTAACCTGATACTGTCACATTTTAGTGACACTTCCATTATAATGACAATGTACATTTTGTTCTTCTTTGAACATAATTGCTTAACTGCCCATTAACCTGCTCTCATCACTTTGTGATTAGCAAAACCAGATCTGTTTTAAGGTCAATTATTTCTCCATTGCCTTTGTTATTAAGTGCAACTTTTTATGTTCATTTTGAATAATGTATTAGAGAACAGTGAGTAATGTTAACTCAAATATTGTTAATTTTAATGCGTCTTTTAAAAAGACAGTTGTTCCTCTGCTCTGTTTGAGTGCATTGTGTCTTGGAGAATTGTCCAAGTTCCTGTTGTGATGTGTCATCACCTTTATTTTGCTTCACTTGAGGCATTTTTACCTGCTGTGACTCAGTGAGTCTGTTTGAATAAACACACATTATCTGCAAACTTTCTTGTCCCTGCTTCGTCAATAAAGCCCTCTCTCTTATAGTACAGTGATATATTCTGAGATTAAATTTGATTATCTGTTTATACTCACCGACTAGAGCGTGTACCACATAAGCCTCAGTCCTGCAGCGACCCGGGTTCGAATCTGGCCCGCAGTCATTTGCTGCATGTCCTCCCATACCCTCCTGTCTCTCTCACACTGTCTGTATCAAAAATAAAGCATAAAATGTCTAAAAAAAAAAAGAAAAGAAATGTCTAACAGTTTCTGAAAATCTGAGTGTGGAAAGTGAATGAATAACCCAGATGTGAATGTGTGTAACTGAACTGAATGTGTGGAACAGGATGGTGCTGAGGAAGAGTATGCATGATCATCAAAACCATTCCTGTATAAATAAAGATAAAAACAAAAAAACAGATCTTACAGCCTGTCTCAGTTAAAAAATATCTTTGTCTCTGATCTCAGCTGCATCAAATTGTTGATCATTGTCCTTGACTTTCAGTCAAAAGAATTTCAGATATTGTTCAAAAAGTTTGAAGTTATCATTCAACTCTGTTTATGTATTAAATTGCTTGATAATGTGATAGCATCATATTATTACATCAACCGACAATTATGACTTCATAAGGGGTCTTAATTAAGCGATGAAGTAATAAAAACATTGAGAATAATGACAATAATTAAATAACTTGTAACAATAAGAAGAATGTAATAACACAAATTGGTACATTATTTGTTAATTACATCATCAGTTAAAAATATGTTACACTGCGTTTGAAGTACTAGTTGCAGGTTAATGTAATAATGTGATGCAATTTGCTTATTTGCTACATTTTATTACATTTTCCCATTTAAACCATTTAAAGGGACATTTTATTACATTGACAGGATATTACATCATCAGTTGCTACAAGGCATGTTCAGCAAAACTCTTAATAAAAACATAAATAAAGCTTTAGTCTTGTGAATATTTCTCAGCACCGGGTTTTCTTTGATCTAAATGAAATCAAATTGTTGAAACCTATCCCAGGTATTCTGTCTGAACAATTCCAACCATTAGGGTAGTAAACAGTTAAAGATAAGTTTGAGCCCCAAAAGATGTAGGGCTACTGTTTCCCCTCCTGACCAATGAGGTCACACTCTGTAGCCTAATGTGATGTGTAATAAGACACACTTCTATTGTTCCACTAATGACAGCAGTGAATGGACAGAGTGTGGGAAACCAGGGAAAACTCACTCACAGAGCCGCTGAGGGACAATAGATCCAGACCTCGACCCTGAAGAGACAGAGCGGGTGTCTCCATATAGAGAACTATTGATCCATTTCAAATCATCACTTTTTCTCACAAAATATACCTACAAATACAATTTTGAACGTTATTTCTGCTCTCAATTTATGACTGGAAAAATAATTCCAGATTTCCAGATTTCAGCTGAATTACAAAACTACTACCATTCTTTTTTTCCCCCAAAATAACATAAGCTAGGATGAAACTTTAATGATCCACGTGGGATCACTGGCTTGTTGCAGCAGCAAAAGTAATATTAATATAATAATAGAATAATAAAACAAAGTAGGGAGAGAAAAAAAATGAATAATATAAACATACAAAATAGAATCCAAACAGTTATTGTTTTATACAAACATATGTAACTGGCAGTTCAGCATTCCTTAAGTAGCGTCTATGAGTGGGAAGTATGGGAAATAGTACAGATGAATCATGGATCAGATCAAAAATGGAGTAGTAGAATTTGAATATTGTTTAGTGTGTGTCACCCTTCATTGCTGCATTTTAGTTTTAATCTGGTGATTTACAATGATTTTTTTACTTTCTTGCATCCATTATTTACCATCACTTATATTTTGTTTGTTAGTAAACAACATTCAAATGTTTACTATGGGAGGATTATTTGGAACCGCTTGCATGCAGATGAATTAGCATTTAACAAGGCACGTGCCTATTGTTGAGTGGAAGCTCGGTCAATGGGCAGAGTGTGGGGAAGCTCTTGAGAGCAGAGTCACAGTTCAGTGTGATTAGCATCCTCAACCCCACCAGCACCTGACTATTCTCAAAGGGGAGTTGGCACACTTCAGGAAAGAGCTGTCTCAACCCCCCTCCCTCCTCTGTGAAGACGAAAAATCTGTCATTGCATTTCAACATGCATGTTGTTAATCAGACTGTGGAATCAGAGGCTTTCCCCCATAAATATCTTAGGATCAATTTATGTTTCTATTTGAATGAAATCAGGTTTTAGAGACATTACATATATTATAATGTTTGTTTGTTGATAATTAATTAATGTAAAGATAATAATAAATCCTCAAAACCAGTCAGTGATCGTCTTTCCCTCCAGATGGTTGGTGATGTCACACACAGAGCCGACACCCATCACTAAAGCTCCATTCAAAGATCTTTTGTAGTGCACTGACCGCAGCACACAGGACTCAGTGTGGGAAACTCTGACCAACTCTGTACTCAGACCAGCTACGAGTCACGAGACAGAAGACACATCTGCTAAATCTGGACACCAGAATGTGTATAATCTTGAGTTTTGGGTGAAATAAATAAAAGAGAAATTTTGACCTAACATCTCCTGATGCAGCAAGGTTGAATTTTTGGACATCGGAGCACATTTTCTACCATAAGCAATGGCCAACAGGCTTGTCTGAAATCTATGCACGAGGCGGACAAACTTAATTTGTGAACATAGGGAGAATGCCACCTGCCTTCATTCACTCTCAAATTTCTTCCTTGTTATAAGTGAGAAATATCCTTACCCATGTTACCCAACTTAATAACATCCATTTGATATCAACACATAAATCAAGGTAAATAGCTTGTTAGTGCAGTTACAATGAGATTAAAATGTTCTGTAAAACTACTACAACTACAATCAAATAGGAGCAATGTTTTTTAAACTGGTATCGCTGATTCATATTGTTCCAACTCAACAGAAAGAAATCAGAGGAATGGTTTGACACAGATCAGCAGGTTTCGATTCAGAGACCCAGATTTTGACCTCTGTCTCTTCAGGGTCAAAGTCTGGATCAACTGTCCCACAGCGGCTCTGTGAGTGAGTTTTCCCTGGTTTCCCACACTCTGTCCATTCACTGCTTTCATTGGAGAAACAATAGAAGTGTGTATTATTACACATCACATCTGGACCTCAAATTTATCATAAAACATTTTATACCCAAACACCTGGAATCAGTAATTGTACCAAAATCACGAGTCAGCAAAGTGATGTAACTGAAATTCAATCAGAGACACAATGAAACCTTTTTCACTTGCTTTAGTGACCCAAGACGACTCATTGGGAAATAATATTAAGATGGAGTCAATGTATATTCATTATAACCCAAAGTACAATGATATGAAATTCCTATACATTGAAATCTAGAAGTATGTACTAAAGTTTTGATATTCTACTGTAAAACTGTGATGGAGATCTTTACTGCTGAAGGGAGAAAAATTCAAAGGACACCAAGATTGCAATTGATGTTTGTTTATTCCAACACACACAGTGCAACACAACAGGTACAAATGCCTTAAGTGAAGGCAGATAGAGGTGATGACACATCACAACAAAACCTTGGAGACTCTCCAAGACACATTGTACTCAAACAGAGTAGAGGATATTGAACAGCTGTCTTTATAAAAGACACATGGATATTAGGAGTAAACATTACTCCTTGTTCCATAATGCATTGTTCAAAATGAACATAATATATTTGAACTGATAACAACAAGAAAGACAAAATTGTGATCTTAAAACAGATCAGGCATTGCTAATCACAAAGTGATGAGAGCAGGTTAATGTTCTCTAATGTACAATTCAAAATGAACAAATAATAATTTGCACTTAATAACAAAGGCAGTGGAGAATAAATTGACCTTAAAACAGATCTGGTTTTATGAATCACAAAGTGATGAGAGCAGGTTAATTAATGGCCAGTTAGGTCAACAATGCTCACAGAGCAAGAAGATGTACATTGTCATAACAATGGCAGTGTCACTAAAATGTGACAGTATCAAGTTAAGTATAGCCTTTAAAAAAAGGATAAAAAGAAATGTTGATCCTTAAAACAGATCAGTCTTGAATAATCACAGAGATTAAAAGGATGAGGTCAAGCCATTATGGCAAAATGTCCATACAATGGACAATGAAAACTTTCTATGAAATTGATCACTAATAATCAAGAGGAAAAATATGTCATGATAGTGTATAACTCCACCACATAACATATCAGAAAATTACACAAAATAGTAACAGCTGGTTCATCTCACATGAGACTTGATTCATGCAACATGCATGACAAGATGTTCTCTTTCTTAACATGAAAGATATTGTTGCTAAGTTTCATCATTTCCTTAGGAAATGACATTTTGCAAATCAAGAAAGTTTGAAAGTCAAACAAAAGAAGTCAAAAGGCCTTCTGTTCATACAGAGGAACAAGTGTTTGAATTTTGAACAATTCAGTGCTTGTAATCTTTGACCAATATGGTCATTTCAGTTTGTGTGGTGTGAGCTCCAGTCTGCAGGTCTCTACCACGGCCTCCAGAGGGCGCTGTGGACTGGACCCTTCTCTTTGCTGTTGACTGGACTCTTCTCGTTGCTGTGGACTGGACCCTTCTCTTTGCTGTGGACTGGACTCTTGTCTTTGCTGATGCTGGTCTGGACTGGGTAGCTCAGAAGAGACAAGCCAGCCTCTCTCAAGTTCTGATCAGAGGAAGACTGCAGGTTGTGGAAGTGGTTCAGCAGTCTTCTCTGGGACTGTGTCTTCACCTCCTCCTTGGACAGGAAGTGCTCCACCTCTTGGACACACCTGGAGTAGCCCTGATTGACAGCTGCTGAGTCCACAGGTTGGTGCTGCTGCTGTCGTGTCAGGAAGCAAACTGTCATCTCCAGGATGTCTGCTTTCTCCAGCTTGGAGTCAGGCTGCTGTTTGAGGAACTCTGGACCCAGGAGAGACTTGAGCTGCTCAATGCTGCTGTTGATTCGCTCTCTGCGTAACTTCTCCACCAGAGGCTTTCTGAGCTGCAGAAAGAAGAAGAAAGTCATGAATAAACTTATTCTGGAGAATAACATGAAGATGAATCAGTAGGAACATGAATGATGTTGAAGTGTCCATGATCTTGAGCCTTCAATTTACCTTGTGTGTCAGAATCAGCTGCTCCTGAGAATTGGTCATTGCTGAAGTGATTGTAGGAGCCATGGCTGGATCTCTGTGCTGTAGAGGTTTCTGTAGAGAGAATCTGATCTCTGCTGGCTTCATCCCTCCTATTTATAGTCCCAAATCTCCATATGAATGTGTGGGTCTTGGTCTGGTTGGACTTTCTCACAGTCTCAGCCAATCAGATAGCTTGGTAAGACAATGAGGCATGGGGAGCTGCAGCATGCTTAATGCTCTTATTGCTGGGGGACAATGGTTAGATCTCAGGGGAACAGATGGAGGACTGGGGGTGATGGAGAGAGACTTTGTGTGAATCTGGGAAAGTGGTGACCCTGCAGAGAGAGCAGATCTGCTGCCTCATGTTGGGATCAATGACTTTGACTGAGCACACGCTCATCATCCCATCACACACGTGTGCAACTGAAATACAGTGGATGTATTATGGTATAACATACTGTACGATTTGATGATGAGTGAAAACTAGTAAATGGAAATAGATTGCAATGTAATGTCTGAGTGTGAGCCTTGATATTGATCCAAAACCAAGTAACCCAGTAGTATTTTCTCCATTATTTATTCATAATTCAATTAGATGAATGGTTATAATTTTATTTTAGAAACACACAATGACCTTTTAGAGAAGTGCAGTGCACATTTTGAAATTAAGTGCCTCAAGGTATTAGAATGGAATATGTATATGTATGTATATATATATATTTTATATACTGTATACTCAGCAAACATCTTGTTGTCCAGATGTAGCAGATGTGTCCTGGTAGTCAGTGTGAGTAGAAAGTTTATCTTAATTTCACACACTGAGTCCTGTGTGATGCTTTGAATGGAGCTTTAGTGATGTCACTAACCATCTGGAGGGAAAGAGCACAATTGGTGATATGGAGGTTTATAATTCAAACAAGATGATAACAATAATTTGGTGTCTCTTTTGTGAACTTTATTTAATCAGGTTCAGAAATGATGAATATACAGTCAGTATCATGCTGTGTAACACCAAAAACATAAATCCCGAACGTTCTTGGATACAAAATTCCAGCACTATCCATGAGCAAGGTTTTTTTTTTTTTAAGACAGCTGCTGCCTGACGTGTGCCAACTCCCCTTGGAGAATAGTCAGATGCTGGTGGGGTCGAGGATGCGAATCACACTGAAGTGTGACTCTGCTGTCCAGAGCTTTCCCACACTCTGCCCGTTGACAGAAAGTTTGGCGTGTGCCTTGTTAAATGCTAATTTTATTCCACTCAAGTAGTGTGAATTCATTTTTCCAGGTTCATCGTCATTGAGGTTTTGTTTTTGGAAAAAGATCAAAAGTGAACATTGTTAGTAAATGATGCAGAGAATGAGTATTCATTCAAAAATAAACAACTTGGGATAACACAATAAGTTTTCAGCATTATTAATTCACACTCAAATATCATCAGTATGTAATCTTAGATAAAATAGGAAATTTAATACATCCGTTTGAGTAATGCAGTTAAATTAATTAAAGTTATTGCTCAGTACTATTGTTCATGTAATACATGTCTGGGGATGAGAGGATTGTCCTTAATGAAAATATTCTTCAAGATGGGAGTAGACAGAAATTTTCAAAATAGAGGATCAATGTCAGTCTCCCACATGTGTGATGGGATGATGAGCGTGTGCTCAGTCAAAGTCATTGATCCCAACATGAGGCAGCAGATCTGCTCTCTCTGCAGGGTCACCACTTTCCCAGATTCACACAAAGTCTCTCTCCATCACCCCCAGTCCTCCACCTGTTCCCCTGAGATCTAACCATTGTCCCCCAGAGCATTCAGCGTGTTGCATCCCTTATTGTCTTACCAAGCTCTCTGATTGGCTGAGACTGTGAGAAAGTCCAACCAGACCAAGACCCACACATTCATATGGAGATTTGGGACTATAAATAGGAGGGATGAAGCCAGCAGAGATCAGATTCTCTCTACAGAAACCTCTACAGCACAGAGATCCAGCCATGGCTCCTACAATCACTTCAGCAATGACCAATTCTCAGGAGCAGCTGACTCTGACACACAAGGTAAATTGAAGGCTCAAGATCATGGACACTTCAACATCATTCATGTTCCTACTGATTCATCTTCATGTTATTTTCCAGAATAAGTTTATTAATGACTTTTTTCTTCTTTCTGCAGCTCAGAAAGCCTCTGGTGGAAAAGTTACGCAGAGAGCGAATCAACAGCAGCATTGAGCAGCTCAAGTCTCTCCTGGGTCCAGAGTTCCTCAAACAGCAGCCTGACTCCAAGCTGGAGAAAGCAGACATCCTGGAGATGACAGTTTGCTTCCTGACACGACAGCAGCAGCACCAACCTGTGGACTCAGCAGCTGTCAATCAGGGCTACTCCAGGTGTGTCCAAGAGGTGGAGCACTTCCTGTCCAAGGAGGAGGTGAAGACACAGTCCCAGAGAAGACTGCTGAACCACTTCCACAACCTGCAGTCTTCCTCTGATCAGAACCTGAGAGAGGCTGGCTTGTCTCTTCTGAGCTGCCCAGTCCAGACCAGCATCAGCAACGAGAAGAGTCCAGTCCACAGCAAAGAGCAGAGTCCAGTCCACAGCGCCCTCTGGAGGCCGTGGTAGAGACCTGCAGACTGGAGCTCACACCACACAAACTGAAATGACCATATTGGTCAAAGATTACAAGAACTGAATTGTTCAAAATTCAAACACTTGTTCCTCTGTATGAACAGAAGGCCTTTTGACTTCTTTTGTTTGACTTTCAAACTTTCTTGATTTGCAAAATGTCATTTCCTAAGGAAATGATGAAACTTAGCAACAATATCTTTCATGTTAAGAAAGAGAGCATCTTGTCATGCATGTTGCATGAATCAAGTCTCATGTGAGATGAACCAGCTGTTACTAGTTTGTGTAATTTTCTGATATGTTATGTGGTGGAGTTATACACTATCATGACATGTTTTACCTCTTGATTATTAGTGATCAATTTCATAGAAAGTTTTCATTGTCCATTGTATGGACATTTTGCCATAATGGCTTGACCTCATACTTTTAATCTCTGTGATTATTCAAGACTGATCTGTTGTAAGATCAACATTTCTTTTTATCCTTTTGTTTAAAGGCTATACTTAACTTGATACTGTCAGATTTTAGTGACACTGCCATTGTTATGACAATGTACATCTTGCTCTGTGAGCATTGTTGACCTAACTGGCCATTAATTAACCTGCTCTCATCACTTTGTGATTCGTAAAACCAACTCTGTTTTAAGGTCAATTTATTCTCCACTGCCTTTGTTATTAAGTGCAAATTATTATTTGTTCATTTTGAATTGTACATTAGAGAACATTAACCTGCTCTCATCACTTTGTGATTAGCAATGCCTGATCTGTTTTAAGATCAAAATTTTGTCTTTCTTGTTGTTATCAAGTCAAAGATATTATGTTCATTTTGAACAATGCATTATGGAACAAGGAGTAATGTTTACTCCTAATATCCATGTGTCTTTTATAAAGACAGCTGTTCAATATCCTCTACTCTGTTTGAGTACAATGTGTCTTGGAGAGTCTCCAAGGTTTTGTTGTGATGTGTCATCACCTCTATCTGCCTTCACTTAAGGCATTTGTACCTGTTGTGTTGCACTGTTTGTGTTGGAATAAACAAACATCATTTGCAATCTTGGTGTCCTTTGAATTTTTCTCCCTTCAGCAGTAAAGGTTTCCATCACAGTTTTACAGTAGAATATCAAAACTTTAGTACATACTTATATATCCACATGGTATGCCTTTACATTTTGTCTATAACTAAAATATGTTTCATTCTAGATTTCAATGTATAGGAATTTCATATCATTGTACTTTGGGTTATAATGAATATACATTGACTCCATGTTAATATTATTTTCCAATGAGTCGTCTTGGATCACTAAAGCAAGTGAAAATGGTTTCTTTGTGTCTCTTATTAAGTTTCAGTTACATCACTATGCTGACTCGTGATTTTGGTACGATTACTGATTCCAGGTGTTTGGGTATAAAAAGTTTAATGATAAATTTGAGGTCCAGATGTGATGTGTAATAATACACACTTCTATTGTTTCTCCAGTGAAAGTAGTGAATGGACAGAGTGTGGGAAACCAGGGAAAACTCACTCACAGAGCCGCTGTGGGACAATAGATCCAGACCTCGACCCTGAAGAGACAGAGGTCAAAATCTGGGTCTCTGAATCGAAACCTGCTGATCTGTTTCAAACCATTCCTCTGATTTCTTTCTGTTAAGTTGGAACAATATGAATCAGCGATACCAGTTTAAAAAACATTGCTCCTATTTGATTGTAGTTGTAGTAGTTTTACAGAACATTTTAATCTCATTGTAACTGCACTAACAAGCTATTTACCTTGATTTATGTGTTAAAATCAAATGGATGCTGATCAAAGAGGATTATTATTATAGTAAGTTGGGTAACATGGGTAAGGATATTTCTCATTCAAAAGAAGGAAGAAATTTGAGAGTGAATGAAGGCAGGTGGCATTCTCCCTGTGTTCACAAATTAAGTTTGTCCGCCTCGTGCATAGATTTCAGACAAGCCTGTTGGCCATTGCTTATGGTAGAAAATGTGCTCCAATGTCCAAAAATTCAACCTTGCTGCATCAGGAGATGTTAGGTCAAAATTTCTCTTTCATTTATTTTACCCAAAACTCAAGATTATACACATTCTGGTGTCCAGATTTAGCAGATGTGTCTTCTGTCTCGTGACTCGTAGCTGGTCTGAGTACAGAGTTGGTCAGAGTTTCCCACACTGAGTCCTGTGTGCTGCGGTCAGTGCACTACAAAAGATCTTTGAATGGAGCTTTAGTGATGGGTGTCGGCTCTGTGTGTGACATCACCAACCATCTGGAGGGAAAGACGATCACTGACTGGTTTTGAGGATTTATTATTATCTTTACATGAATGAATTATCAACAAACAAACATTATAATATATGTAATGTTATGAATTTACCTTATTGTCTCTAAAACCTGATTTCATTCAAATAGAAACATAAATTGAAACTAAGATATTTAAGGGGGAAAGCCTCTGATTCCACAATCTGATTAACAACATGCATGTTGAAATGCAATGACAGATTTTTCGTCTTCACAGAGGAGGGAGGGGGGTTGAGACAGCTCTTTCCTGAAGTGTGCCAACTCCCCTTGGAGAATAGTCAGGTGCTGGTGGGGTTGAGGATGCTAATCACACTGAACTGTGACTCTGCTCTCCAGAGCTTTCCCACACTCTGCCCATTGACCGAGCTTCCACTCAACAATAGGCACGTGCCTTGTTAAATGCTAATTCATCTGCATGCAAGCGGCATAATGGATGCAAGAAAGTAAAAAAATAATTGTAAATCACCAGATTAAAATTCAAATGCAGCAATGAAGGGTGACACACACTAAACATATTCAAATTCTACTACTCCATTTTTGAAGATGAAAGATCAATACACAATTATTTTTGATACTGTAAGTAACATCTGTAAGTAGCAACTGTAAGTAAATTCATATAAGTAATCTGTACTATATCCAATACTTCCCACTCATAAACGCTACTTAAGGAATGCTGAGCTGCCAGTTGCATAATTTGTATGAAACAATAATAGTTTGGATTCTATTTTGAATGTTTATAGATATGTATTCTATTACTATTGCTGCTGCAACGATCCAATTATCCCACGTGGATCATTAAAGTTTAATCCTAGTTTATGTTATTTTGGGGGGGGGAATGGGCGTTTTTTTTTTTTTTTTTTTTTTTTTTTTTTAATTCAGCTGAAATCTGGAAATCTGGAACTCTTTGTCCAGTCAAAAATAATGTTCAAAATTGTATTTGTAGGTATATTTTGTGAGAAAAATTAGAGTGATGATTTGAAATGGATCAATACTTCTCTATATGGAGAGCCCCCTCGTCCTTCTCTTCAGGGTCGAGGTCTGGATCTATTGTCCCACAGCGGCTCTGTGAGTGAGTTTTCCCTGGTTTCCCACACTCTGTCCATTCACTGCTGTCATTAGTGGAACAATAGAAGTGTGTCTTATTACACATCACATTAGGCTACAGAGTGTGACCTCATTGGTCAGGAGGGGAAACAGTAGCCCTATCTTTTGGGGCTCAAACTTATCTTTAACTGTTAACTACCCTAATGGTTAGAATTGTTCAGACAGAATACCTGGGATAAGTTTGAGCAGTTTGATTTCATTTAGATCAAACATAAAAAGAAAACCCGCTGCTGAGAAATATTCACAGGACTAAAGCTTTATTTATGTTTTTTGTTAGAGAGTTTTGCTGAACATGCCTTGTAGCAACTGATGATGTAATACATATCCTGTCAATGTTACAAAAATGTCTCTTTAATTGGGTCGAAAGTGTAATAGAATGTAGCAAATAAGCAAATTACATCACATTATTACATTAACCTGCAACTACTACTTCAGAAGTAGTGTAACATATTTAATTATTGTCATTATTCTCAATGTTATTATTACTTCATTAGTTAATTAAAACCCCCTTATGAAGTCATAATCGTCGGTCAATGAAATAATGTGATGCTATTACATTATTAAGCAATTTAGTACATAAACAAAGTTGATTGAAAACTTTTTGTACAATATCTGAAATTGTTTTGACTGAAAACCAAGGACAAGGATCAACAATTTGATGCAACTGAGACAAAAAAAAAGAAGAAAAAAAATAACTGAGACAGGCTGTAAGGTCTGTTATTTTTTAAAAATCTTTATTTATACAGGAAGGGTTTTGATGATCATGCATACTCTTCCTCAGCACCATCCTGTACCACACATTCAGTCCAGTTACACACATTCACACCTGGGAGCTTCCAGTTCACTGTCTTCCCTGTTGGACTCTGAGCAGCAGCTGGAGGAATTCACTTTCCACACTCAGATTTTCAGAAACTTCTAACCGGTGACCTACCAGTGACAAACCCAAGTCTCTCAGTTCTACACTACATTTCAGAGGCATTAAGTAAACAGATAATCAAATTTAATCTCAGGATATATCACATAAGAGAGAGGGCTTTATTGATGAAGCAGGGACAAGAAAGTTTGCAGATAATATGTGTTTATTCAAACAGACTCAGTGAGTCACAGCAGGTAAAAATGCCTCAAGTGAAGCAAAATAAAGGTGATGACACATCACAACAGGAACTTGGACATTTCTCCAAGACACAATGCACTCAAACAGAGCAGAGGAACAACTGTCTTTGTAAAAGACACATTAAAATTAACAATATTTGAGTAAACATTACTCACTGTTCTCTAATACATTATTCAAAATGAACATAATCATTTGCCTCAGTAACAAAGGCAATAGAGAAATAATTGACCTTAAAACAGATCTGGTTTTGCTAATCACAAAGTAATGAGAGCAGGTTAATTGGCAGTTAAGCAATTATGTTCAAAGAAGAACAAAATGTACATTTTCATTATAAAGGAAGTGTCACTAAAATGTGACAGTATCAGGTTAAGTTTAGCCTTCAAACAAAAGGATAAAAAGAAATGTTGATCTTACAACAGATCAGTCTTGAATAATCATAGAGATTAAAAGTATGAGGTCAAGCCGTTATGGGTTCATTGTCCATACAATGGACAATGAAAAATTGATCACTAATAATCAAGAGGTAAAACATGTCAGGATAGTGTATTACTCCACCATATAACATATCATAAAATTCATAAAGTAACTGCTGATTCTTCTTGAAGAAGATTTAATTCATGCAGCATGCATGACAAGATGCTCTCTCTCTAAACATGAAAGATATTGTTGCTAAGTTTCAGCATTTCCTTAGGAAATGACATTTTGCAAATCAAGAAAGATTGAAAATCAAACAAAAGCAGTAAAAAGGCCTTCTGTTCATACAGAAGATCAAGTCCTGAATTTTGAACAATTCAGTTCTTGTAATCTTTGACCAATATGGTCATTTTAGTTTGTGTGGTGTGAGCTCCAGTCTGCAGGTTTCTACCACAGCCTCCAGAGGGCGCTGTGGACTGGACTCTTGTCTTTGCTGTGGACTGGACTCTTGTCTTTGCTGATGCTGGTCTGGACTGGGCAGCTCAGAAGAGACAAGCCAACCTCTCTCAGGTTCTGATCAGAGGAAGACTGCAGGTTGTGGAAGTGGTTCACCAGTCTTCTCTGGGACTGTGTCTTCACCTCCTCCTTGGACAGGAAGTGCTCCACCTCTTGGACACACCTGGAGTAGCCCTGATCGACAGCTGCTGAGTCCACAGGTTGGTGCTGCTGCTGTCGTGTCAGGAAGCAAACTGTCATCTCCAGGATGTCTGCTTTCTCCAGCTTGGAGTCAGGCTGCTGTTTGAGGAACTCTGGACCCAGGAGAGACTTGAGCTGCTCAATGCTGCTGTTGATTCGCTCTCTGCGTAACTTTTCCACCAGAGGCTTTCTGAGCTGCAGAAAGAAGAAGAAAGTCATTAATAAACTTATTCTGGAAAATAACATGAAGATGAATCAGTAGGAACATGAATGATGTTGAAGTGTCCATGATCTTGAGCCTTCAATTTACCTTGTGTGTCAGACTCAGCTGCTCCTGGTCATTGCTGAAGTGATTGTAGGAGCCATGGCTGGATCTCTGTGCTCTAGAGGTTCCTGTAGAGAGAATCTGATCTCTGCTGGCTTCGTCCCTCCTATTTATAGTCCCACATCTCCATATGAATGTGTGGGTCTTGGTCTGGTTGGACTTTCTCACAGTCTTTAGCCAATCAGAGAGCCAGACAAGAGAATGAGGCATGTGGAGCTGCATCATGCTGAATGCTCTTATTGCTGGAGGACAATGGTTAGATCTCAGGGGAACAGATGGAGGACTGGGGGTGATGGAGACTCACAGAGCTCTGTGTGAATCTGGGAAAGTGGTGACCCTGCAGAGAGAGCAGATCTGCTGCCTCATGTTGGGATCAATGACTTTGACTGAGCACACGCTCATCATCCCATCACACACGTGTGCAACTCAAATAAAGTGGATCTCTTATGGTATAACATACTGATTTATTTGATGAGTGAAAACTAGTAAATGGAAATAGATTGTGATGTAATGTTTTAGCCTTGATATTGATCCAAAACCAAGTAACCCAGTAATATTTTCTCCATTATTTATTCATAATTCAATTAGATGCATGGTTATAATTTTATTTTAAAAATAGGCCTACACAATGACCTTTTAGAGAAGTGTAGTGCACATTTTGGAGTTAAGTGCCTCAAGGTATTAGAATGGAATATATATGTATATATATATATATTTTATATGCTGGATACTTAGCAAACATCTTGTTGTCCAGATGTAGCAGATGTGTCCTGGTAGTCAGTGTGAGTAGAAAGTTGATCTTACTTTCCCACACTGAGTCCTGTGTGATGCTTTGAATGGAGCTTTAGTGATGTCACTAACCATCTGGAGGGAAAGAGCACAATTGGTGATATGGAGGTTTATAATTCAAACAAGATGATAACAATAATTTGGTGTCTCTTTTGTGAACTGTATTTAATCAAATTCAGAAATGATTAACATACAGTCAGTATCATGCTGTGTAACACCAAAAACATAAATCCCGAGCCTTCTTGGATAAAAATTCCAGCACTATCCATGAGCAAGGTTTTTTTTTTTTTTTAAGACAGCTGCTGCCTGACGTGTGCCAACTCCCCTTGGAGAATAGTCAGATGCTGGTGGGGTCGAGGATGCGGATCACACTGAAGTGTGACTCTGCTGTCCAGAGCTTTCCCACACTCTGCCCATTGACAGAAAGTTTGGCGTGTGCCTTGTTAAATGCTAATTTTATTCCACTCAAGTAGTGTGCATTCATTTTTCCAGGATCAACGTCATTGAGGTTTTGTTTTTGGAAAAAGATCAAAAGTGAACATTGTTTGTAATTGATGCAGAGAATGAGTATTCATTCAAAAATAAACAACTTGGATAACACAATATGTTTTCAGCATAATTAATTCACACTCAAATATCATCAGTATGTAATCTTAGAGAAAATAGGAAATTTAATACATCCGTTTGAGTAATGCAGTTAAATTAATTAAAGTTATTGTTCAGTACTATTGTTCATGTAATACATGTCTGGGGATGAGAAGATTGTCCTTAATGAAAATATTCTTCAAGATGGGAGTAGACAGACATTTTCAAAATACAGGATCAATGTCAGTCTCCCACGTGTGTGATGGAATGATGAGCGTGTGCTAAGTCAAAGTCATTGATCCCAACATGAGGCAACAGATCTGCTCTCTCTGCAGGGTCACCACTTTCCCAGATTCACACAAAGTCTCTCTCCATCACCCCCAGTCCTCCACCTGTTCCCCTGAGATCTAACCATTGTCCCCCAGAGCATTCAGCGTGTTGCATCCCTTATTGTCTTACCAAGCTCTCTGATTGGCTTAGACTGTGAGAAAGTCCAACCAGACCAAGACCCACACATTCAAATGGAGATTTGGGACTATAAATAGGAGGGATGAAGCCAGCAGAGATCAGATTCTCTCTACAGAAACCTCTACAGCACAGAGATCCAGCCATGGCTCCTACAATCACTTCAGCAATGACCAATTCTCAGGAGCAGCTGACTCTGACACACAAGGTAAATTGAAGGCTCAAGATCATGGACACTTCAACATCATTCATGTTCCTACTGATTCATCTTCATGTTATTTTCCAGAATAAGTTTATTAATGACTTTCTTCTTCCTTCTGCAGCTCAAAAAGCCTCTGGTGGAAAAGTTACGCAGAGAGCGAATCAACAGCAGCATTGAGCAGCTCAAGTCTCTCCTGGGTCCAGAGTTCCTCAAACAGCAGCCTGACTCCAAGCTGGAGAAAGCAGACATCCTGGAGATGACAGTTTGCTTCCTGACACGACAGCAGCAGCACCAACCTGTGGACTCAGCAGCTGTCAATCAGGGCTACTCCTGGTGTGTCCAAGAGGTGGAGCACTTTCTGTCCAAGGAGGAGGTGAAGACACAGTCCCAGAGAAGATTGCTGAACCACTTCCACAACCTGCAGTCTTCCTCTGATCAGAACCTGAGAGAGGCTGGCTTGTCTCTTCTGAGCTACCCAGTCCAGACCAGCATCAGCAAAGAGAAGAGTCCAGTCCCCAGCAAAGAGAAGAGTCCAGTCCACGGCGCCCTCTGGAGGCCGTGGTAGAAACCTGCAGACTGGAGCTCACACCACTCAAACTCAAATGACCATATTGGTCAAAGATTACAAGAACTGAATTGTTCAAAATTCAGGACTTGATCTTCTGTATGAACAGAAGGCCTTTTTACTGCTTTTGTTTGATTTTCAATCTTTCTTGATTTGCAAAATGTCATTTCCTAAGGAAATGCTGAAACTTAGCAACAATATCTTTCATGTTAAGAAAGAGAGCATCTTGTCATGCATGTTGCATGAATCAAGTCTCATGTGAGATGAATCAGCTGTTACTAGTTTGTGTAATTTTCTGATATGTTATGTGGTGGAGTTATACACTATCATGACATGTTTTACCTCTTGATTATTAGTGATCAATTTCATAGAAAGTTTTCATAGTCCATTGTATGGACATTTTGCCATAATGGCTTGACCTCATACTTTTAATCTCTATGATTATTCAAGACTGATCTGTTGTAAGATCAACATTTCTTTTTATCCTTTTGTTTAAAGGCTATACTTAACTTGATACAGTCACATTTTAGTGACACTGCCATTGTTATGACAATGTGCATCTTCTTGCTCTGTGAGCATTGTTGACCTAACTGGCCATTAACCTGCTCTCATCACTTTGTGATTCGTAAAACCAGATCTGTTTTAAGGTCAGTTTATTCTCCATTGCCTTTGTTATTAAGTGCAAATTATTATTTGTTAATTTTGAATTGTACATTAGAGAACATTAACCTGCTCTCATCACTTTGTGATTAGCAATGCCTGATCTGTTTTAAGATCAAAATTTTGTCTTTCTTGTTGTTATCAAGTCAAAGATATTATGTTCATTTTGAACAATGCATTATGGAACAAGGAGTAATGTTTACTCCTAATATCCATGTGTCTTTTATAAAGACAGCTGTTCAATATCCTCTACTCTGTTTGAGTACAATGTGTCTTGGAGAGTCTCCAAGGTTTTGTTGTGATGTGTCATCACCTCTATCTGCCTTCACTTAAGGCATTTGTACCTGTTGTGTTGCACTGTTTGTGTTGGAATAAACAAACATCAATTGCAATCTTGGTGTCCTTTGAATTTTTCTCCCTTCAGCAGTAAAGGTTTCCATCACAGTTTTACAGTAGAATATCAAAACTTTAGTACATACTTATATATCCACATGGTATGCCTTTAAATTTTGTCTATAACTAAAATATGTTTCATTCTAGATTTCAATGTATAGGAATTTCATATCATTGTACTTTGGGTTATAATGAATATACATTGACTCCATGTTAATATTATTTTCCAATGAGTCGTCTTGGGTCACTAAAGCAAGTGAAAAAGGTTTCATTGTGTCTCTGATTAAATTTCAGTTACATCACTTTGCTGACTCGTGATTTTGGTACGATTACTGATTCCAGGTGTTTGGGTATAAAAAGTTTAATGATAAATTTGAGGTCCAGATGTGATGTGTAATAATACACACTTCTATTGTTTTTCCAGTGAAAGTAGTGAATGGACAGGGTGTGGGAAACCAGGGAAAACTCACTCACAGAGCCGCTGTGGGACAATAGATCCAGACTTTGACCCTGAAGAGACAGAGGTCAAAATCTGGGTCTCTGAATCGAAACCTGCTGATCTGTTTCAAACCATTCCTCTGATTTCTTTCTGTTGAGTTGCAACAATATGAATCAGTGATATCAGTTTAAAAAACATTGCTCCTATTTGATTGTAGTTGTAGTTTTACAGAACATTTTAATCTCATTGTAACTGCACTAACAAGCTATTTACCTTGATTTATGTGTTGATATCAAATGGATGCTGATCAAAGCGGATTATTATCATAATAAGTTGGGTAACATGGGTAAGGATATTTCTCACTTATAACAAGGAAGAAATTTGAGAGTGAATGAATGCAGGTGGCATTCTCCCTATGTTCACAAATTAAGTTTGTCCGCCTCGTGCATAGATTTCAGACAAGCCTGTTGGCCATTGCTTATGGTAGAAAATGTGCTCCAATGTCCAAAAATTCAACCTTGCTGCATCAGGACATGTTAGGTCAAAATTTCTCTTTTATTTATTTTACCCAAAACTCAAGATTATACACATTCTGGTGTCCAGATTTAGCAGATGTGTCTTCTGTCTCGTGACTCGTAGCTGGTCTGAGTACAGAGTTGGTCAGAGTTTCCCACACTGAGTCCTGTGTGCTGCGGTCAGTGCACTACAAAAGATCTTTGAATGGAGCTTTAGTGATGGGTATCGGCTCTGTGTGTGACATCACCAACCATCTGGAGGGAAAGACAATCACTGACTGGTTTTGAGGATTTATTATTATCTTTACATGAATGAATTATCAACAAACAAACATTATAATATATGTAATGTTATGAATTTACCTTATTGTCTCTAAAACCTGATTTCATTCAAATAGAAACATAAATTTAAACTAAGATATTTAAGGGGGAAAGCCTCTGATTCCACAATCTGATTAACAACATGCATGTTGAAATGCAATGACAGATTTTTCGTCTTCACAGAGGAGGGAGGGGGGTTGAGACAGCTCTTTCCTGAAGTGTGCCAACTCCCCTTGGAGAATAGTCAGGTGCTGGTGGGGTTGAGGATGCTAATCACACTGAACTGTGACTCTGCTCTCCAGAGCTTTCCCACACTCTGCCCATTGACCGAGCTTCCACTCAACAATAGGCACGTGCCTTGTTAAATGCTAATTCATCTGCATGCAAGCGGCTCCAAATAATCCTCCCATAGTAAACATTTGAATGTTGTTTACTAACAAACAAAATATAAGTGTTGGTACATAATGGATGCAAGAAAGTAAAAAAATAATTGTAAATCAACAGATTAAAATTCAAATGCAGCAATGAAGGGTGACACACACTAAACATATTCAAATTCTACTACTCTATTTTTGAAGGTGAAAGATCAATACACAATTATTTTTGATACTGTAAGTAACATCTGTAAGTAGCAACTGTAAGTAAATTCATATAAGTAATCTGTACTATATCCAATACTTCCCACTCATAAACGCTACTTAAGGAATGCTGAGCTGCCAGTTGCATAATTTGTATGAAACAATAATAGTTTGGATTCTATTTTGAATGTTTATAGATATGTATTCTATTACTATTGCTGCTGCAACGATCCAATTATCCCACGTGGATCATTAAAGTTTAATCCTAGTTTATGTTATTTTGGGGGGGGAAATGGGCGTTTTTTTTTTTTTTTTGTTTTGTTTTTTTTAATTCAGCTGAAATCTGGAAATCTGGAACTCTTTGTCCAGTCAAAAATAATGTTCAAAATTGTATTTGTAGGTATATTTTGTGAGAAAAATTAGAGTGATGATTTGAAATGGATCAATACTTCTCTATATGGAGAGCCCCCTCGTCCTTCTCTTCAGGGTCGAGGTCTGGATCTATTGTCCCACAGCGGCTCTGTGAGTGAGTTTTCCCTGGTTTCCCACACTCTGTCCATTCACTGCTGTCATTAGTGGAACAATAGAAGTGTGTCTTATTACACATCACATTAGGCTACAGAGTGTGACCTCATTGGTCAGGAGGGGAAACAGTAGCCCTATCTTTTGGGGCTCAAACTTATCTTTAACTGTTAACTACCCTAATGGTTAGAATTGTTCAGACAGAATACCTGGGATAAGTTTGAGCAGTTTGATTTCATTTAGATCAAACATAAAAAGAAAACCCGCTGCTGAGAAATATTCACAGGACTAAAGCTTTATTTATGTTTTTTGTTAGAGAGTTTTGCTGAACATGCCTTGTAGCAACTGATGATGTAATATATATCCTGTCAATGTAACAAAAATGTCTCTTTAATTGGGTCGAAAGTGTAATAAAATGTAGCAAATAAGCAAATTACATCACATTATTACATTAACCTGCAACTACTACTTCAGAAGTAGTGTAACATATTTAATTATTGTCATTATTCTCAATGTTATTATTACTTCATTAGTTAATTAAAACCCCCTTATGAAGTCATAATCGTCGGTCAATGAAATAATGTGATGCTATTACATTATTAAGCAATTTAGTACATAAACAAAGTTGATTGATAACTTCAAACTTTTTGTACAATATCTGAAATTGTTTTGACTGAAAACCAAGGACAAGGATCAACAATTTGATGCAACTGAGACAAAAAAAAAAAAGAAAAAAAATAACTGAGACAGGCTGTAAGGTCTGTTATTTTTTTAAAATCTTTATTTATACAGGAAGGGTTTTGATGATCATGCATACTCTTCCTCAGCACCATCCTGTTCCACACATTCAGTCCAGTTACACACATTCACACCTGGGAGCTTCCAGTTCACTGTCTTCCCTGTTGGACTCTGAGCAGCAGCTGGAGGAATTCACTTTCCACACTCAGATTTTCAGAAACTTCTAACCGGTGACCTACCAGTGACAAACCCAAGTCTCTCAGTTCTACACTACATTTCAGAGGCATTAAGTAAACAGATAATCAAATTTAATCTCAGGATATATCACATAAGAGAGAGGGCTTTATTGATGAAGCAGGGACAAGAAAGTTTGCAGATAATGTGTGTTTATTCAAACAGACTCAGTGAGTCACAGCAGGTAAAAATGCCTCAAGTGAAGCAAAATAAAGGTGATGACACATCACAACAGGAACTTGGACAATTCTCCAAGACACAATGCACTCAAACAGAGTAGAGGAACAACTGTCTTTGTAAAAGCCATAAAATTAACAATATTTGAGTAAACATTACTCACTGTTCTCTAATACATTATTCAAAATGAACATAATCATTTGCCTCAGTAACAAAGGCAATAGAGAAATAATTGACCTTAAAACAGATCTGGTTTTGCTAATCACAAAGTGATGAGAGCAGGTTAATGGGCAGTTAAGCAATTATGTTCAAAGAAGAACAAAATGTACATTGTCATTATAAAGGAAGTGTCACTAAAATGTGACAGTATCAGGTTAAGTTTAGCCTTCAAACAAAAGGATAAAAAGAAATGTTGATCTTACAACAGATCAGTCATGAATAATCACAGAGATTAAAAGTATGAGTTCAAGCCGTTATGGCAAAATGTCCATACAATGGACAATGAAAATTTTCTATGAAATTGATCACCAATAATCAAGAGGTAAAACATGTCATGATAGTGTATTACACCACCATATAACATATCATAAAATTACAAAAAGTAGTAACTTCTTGAAGAAGAATTAGTTTATGTAACATGCATGACAAGATGCTCTCTTTCTAAACATGAAAGATATTGTTAAGTTTCATCATTTCCTTAGGAAACGACATTTTGCAAATCAAGAAAGATTGAAAATCAAACAAAAGTGGTCAAAAGGCCTTCTGTACATACAGAAGATCAAGTCTTTTGAACTATTCAGTTCTTGTAATCTTTGACCAATATGGTCTTCTCAGTTTGTGTGGCATGAGCTCCAGTCTGCAGGTTTCTACCACAGCCTCCAGAGGGTGCTGTGGACTGGACTCTTCTCTTTGCTGATGCTGGTCTGGACTGGGCAGCTCAGAAGAGACAAGCCAGCCTCTCTCAGGTTCTGATCAGAGGAAGACTGCAGGTTGTGGAAGTGGTTCAGCAGTCTTCTCTGGGACTGTGTCTTCACCTCCTCCTTGGACAGGAAGTGCTCCACCTCTTTGACACACCTGGAGTAGCCCTGATTGACAGCTGCTGAGTCCACGGGTTGGTGCTGCTGCTGTCGTGTCAGGAAGCAAACTGTCATCTCCAGGATGTCTGCTTTCTCCAGCTTGGAGTCAGGCTGCTGTTTGAGGAACTCTGGACCCAGGAGAGACTTGAGCTGCTCAATGCTGCTGTTGATTCGCTCTCTGCGTAACTTCTCCACCAGAGGCTTTCTGAGCTGCAGAAGGAAGAAGAAAGTCATTAATAAACTTATTCTAGAGTATAACATGAAGATGAATCAGTAAGATTTTGAATGATGTTGAAGTGTCCATGATCTTGAGCCTTCAATTTACCTTGTGTGTCAGAGTCAGCTGCTCCTGAGAATTGGTCATTGCTGAAGTGATTGTAGGAGCCATGGCTGGATCTCTGTGCTGTAGAGGTTTCTGTAGAGAGAATCTGATCTCTGCTGGCTTCATCCCTCCTATTTATAGTCCCAAATCTCCATATGAATGTGTGGGTCTTGGTCTGGTTGGACTTTCTCACAGTTTGTAGCCAATCAGAGAGCTTGGTAAGACAATAAGGCATGTGGAGCTACAACACGCTGAATGCTCTTAGTGCTGGGGGACAATGGTTAGATCTCAGGGGAACAGGTGGAGGACTGGGGGTGATGGAGAAAGACTCACAGAGCTCTGTGTGTATCTGGGAAAGTGGTGACCCTGCAGAGAGAGCTGCTGCCTCATGTTGGGATCAATGACTTTGACTGAGCACACGCTCATCATCCCATCACACACGTGGGCGACTGACATTGATCCTGTATTTTGAAAAATTCTTTCTATGCCCCTTCTGAAGATATTTTCATAAAGGACAATATTCTTATCATAGACTTTGATTACATTTCATACCTTTTTGATGAATTTTCGCCATGGCATTCATTTCCAATTTTCAAAACAATGTAAGCAGCCACAATTCAAATACAGTATATACAGGAAAATGACTACATTCACAATATTTATTCAGGAAACACAAATCAATTACATCATAGGATTGCATTTTACTTAGTCTTGAAAATTCCTTAAATAAAACAGAGTGAATGTATATATTTTTAAATGTAGTATATGCAGAATAAAAGCTTCAAAGTAAGTGTCTATGTAATTAGATTAGATGAGATGAAAATTTGGAAGTTATATAATTGTATAATTTACCACAGGCAAGTGGGTAAACAAATTTATTTTCAGTAAAACTTGATTAATTCAATTGAATATAATTAATGTAACTTCCTTGTACTCTGAGGAGATATTGAACCACATGAAGAGATATTGGGGTGAAGCCAGATATGGGGTCCAGATGTAGCAGATGTGTCCTCTGTCTTGAGGCTGGTAGTCGGTGTGAGTAGAGAGTTGATCTCAGTTTCCCACACTGAGTCCTGTGTGCTGCGGTCAATGCACTACAAAAGGTCTTTGAATGGAGCTTTAGTGAAGGCTGTTGGCTGTGTGTTGTAACAGAGACAGAGCGTGACGTCACCCACCATCTGGAGGGAAACAACACCATTGGCTGCTCTGAGGGTTTATAATTAATATTCAAAGAAACATACAAGAAATATGAGGAAAATTAGCCATTATCAAATGTCACAAAAATCACAATGGCAAGTCTTTTATAAACTTCATGAGGATCAGTGTCTGAGATGATGAACAAAGAGTATAAATTATGTTGTGGAACACCAACAATCTACACTCCTAGAATATTTTAATTAAAACTTCAGCATTAAATGTTGGGAGTTGTTGGTGATTTTTTTTTTTTTTTTGGGACAGCTCTTTCCTGAAGTGTGCCAACTCCCTTTGGAGAATAATCAGGTGCTGGTGGGGTTGAGGATGCTAATCACACTGAACTGTGACTCTGCTCTCCAGAGCTTTCCCACACTCTGCCCATTGACTGAGCTTCCACTCAACAATAGGCGCGTGCCTTGTTAAATGCTAATTCATCCCCACACAAGCAGCTCCCAACCTTCCTCCCACAGTGAAGAACATTTGAAAGTTGTTTAGAAACAAACACAGACGTAGTGTTTGCAAACAAGGGATTGCAAACAAGTGGAAAATTCATATAGAATTTAACTAATTACATTTTGCGCAAAAAATTCTCATAATTCCTAATAATTGGTTGGAAATAAAATAAAAAGATAGACATGTAAGTGCCTTTGTAATGGGTGTCCTGTACAACATAATATTCATGTTCTGCTTAACTGTTTTTAATGATCATGTGGTAATAATTTAGACAAAATGGGTGATTTTAGTCTTAGATCAATATGGAAGTAGATTCTGAGTCCCATCCTCCAAAGATATTAGATATAGCATTCAAACGTTTGGGTTGCAGAATTATTTATTTACTTATTTGTCTGAAAATATAGCCTAATCATAAAAAATTGTAGAGATGATTTGAAATGTATCAGTCATTCCCTGTATAGAGACCCCACCAACCGCCCACTCCCCCTTCTCCCTCCTGTTCAGGGTTGAGGTCTGGATCTATTGTCCCATGGGGGCTCTGTGAGTGAGTTTTCCCTGGTTTCCCACACTCTGTCCATTCACTGCTTTCATTAGAGGAACAATAGAAGTGTGTCTTATTACACATCACATTAGGCTACGGAGCGTGACTGTCATTATTCAAAAGGGGAAACAGTAGCCTTAAACTCTAGGGATCAAAGTTAACATTAAACTTTTTAAAGCCCAACACCTGGAACCTGGACTCAAACCAACGTGATCAACAATTGGATGCTTGTTAGATCAAAGACCCAAAGAAAACTTTACCTTAAACACACTATAGCCTTAAGGGCTTGTTGTTTGGTCAGCACACACTTTTCTTAAGTAACACCTTGCTTTGTGTTCATATTAACACATTCACATCTGGGTGCAGTACAACTACAGTCTTCTCCTATTGGCCACTGAGCAGCTCCAGCATTACTCATTAAGTTTAGGGACACAGCTTTTACTGGCCCAGTTAGTCAAACTAGTGGCCTGCAAACTGCATACTAGGGG
Organism: Centroberyx affinis; assembly: GCF_046629955.1. Lineage (NCBI taxonomy): Eukaryota > Metazoa > Chordata > Actinopteri > Beryciformes > Berycidae > Centroberyx > Centroberyx affinis. The sequence continues at coordinate 143,420 of NW_027279669.1, forward strand.
CATACAGTATAGATATCGAGTTTCCTGTCACTAAAGTTGATTTCAGGATCTACATGTAAATGTGCTAACAATCTGTGCTGATAAGAATTCAAAGTACAAGAAAGATTGCAGTTGAAATTTGTTTATTTTAACAGACTCAATGAGTCATGTCAGGTATGAATATTTCAACTGAAGGCAAAAAGAGGTGATGACACATCACAACAGGAACTTGGACACTTCTCCAAGAAACATTGTACTCAAAAAGAGTAGAGGATTAAACACCTGGCATAAAAGACAGATGATGTTGTTTAACATAAAAAATCTTTTACATTAAAAGAATACATTTCTTTGCACTGCAATAAACATTTTGTTCAAATCTGCATTAATATTCAAAATGAAATCTTAAAGCAGATAAGTTGACAGTTGATAATCACACAGTACTAATATCATTCTACCTAATGTGGGTTAATACTCCTCACAGAGGAACAGTAATACAGTCAGTCTACATAGTAAAGAAAATAACCTGACAGGAGGTACACAAAATCCTTAAGGATAATAAAATCACTGCAAACAGTGTTACTTATCAAGCAAACCAAATCAAAGTTTTCAGTAAGTATACAAAGACAGGAAATGATCTTAAAACAGATCAGCTCTGGACAATCACAGAGATTAAAGGTAACAGGTGCCAATTAAGGGAAAAAATCCCAGAATTAAACTGCTCCATTCAATTCCATTCCATCACCAACGGAATGGACATAAAATGTGATCTTAAAGTCTTAAATAATCCAAGAGATTAAGGTCAAGTAGTCAATATTGCCCTATATGAGCAAAATATCTTCACAGCATTAAATAAAACCTTCTGATCATAGTGATCATTAATAGTAACCAAGTAATAAACATTATTCATACAACACACTTCATCATTTTCATGGAAAATGTAGATTCACTCTTCCATCAAGGAAGTGTGAATCTCAAAATATTACTTTCTGTTCATACAGAACTTTTCTTTCATTTTTAGATCATATTGTCCCTGGACAACAAAATTGGACCAATATGGTCAACAGTGTCCCCAGTCTGCAAGTCTCTACCACGGCCTCCAGAGGGCGCTGTGGACTGGACCCTTCTCTTTGCTGTGGACTGGACTCTTGTCTTTGCTGATGCTGGTCTGGACTGGGCAGCTCAGAAGAGACAAGCCAGCCTCTCTCAGGTTCTGTTCAGAGGAAGACTGCAGGTTGTGGAACTGGTTCAGCAGTCTTCTCTGGGACTGTGTCTTCACCTCCTCCTTGGACAGGAAGTGCTCCACCTCTTGGACACACCTGGAGTAGCCCTGATTGACAGCTGCTGAGTCCACAGGTTGGTGCTGCTGCTGTCGTGTCAGGAAGCAAACTGTCATCTCCAGGATGTCTGCTTTCTCCAGCTTGGAGTCAGGCTGCTGTTTGAGGAACTCTGGACCCAGGAGAGACTTGAGCTGCTCAATGCTGCTGTTGATTCGCTCTCTGCGTAACTTCTCCACCAGAGGCTTTCTGAGCTGCAGAAAGAAGAAGAAAGTCATGAATAAACTTATTCTGGAGAATAACAAGACTGTGAATAAGTAAGATAAGATTTTGAATGATGTTGAAGTGTCCATGATTTTGAGCCTTCAATTTACCTTGTGTGTCAGAGTCAGCTGCTCCTGAGAATTGGTCATTGCTGAAGTGATTGTAGGAGCCATGGCTGGATCTCTGTGCTGTAGAGGTTTCTGTAGAGAGAATCTGATCTCTGCTGGCTTCATCCCTCCTATTTATAGTCCCAAATCTCCATATGAATGTGTGGGTCTTGGTCTGGTTGGACTTTCTCACAGTCTGTAGCCAATCAGAGAGCCAGACAGGAGAATGAGGCATGTGGAGCTGCCACACGCTGAATGCTCTTATTGCTGGGGGACAATGGTTAGATCTCAGGGGAACAGGTGGAGGACTGGGGGTGATGGAGAGAGACTCACAGAGCTCTGTGTGAATCTGGGAAAGTGGTGACCCTGTAAGGAGATCAGATCTGCCCCCTGATGTTGCGATCAATGATTTTAAGATTATATGAAAGGATATGAACAGAGTGCAATACAAGTTCTCATACTCACATGGAACTCTCTGTGGCTTATAATAGTTGCATAATCATCCTAGTGGTGGTTAAGAAAGTCGTCATTCTTACAACTCACCCTTTTTTTCCACCAAAACCTTAAGCCATAAATGAATTTCTGTTTGTGAAATGATCATTCATACTCAAACATATTTTCCTTACATTACTATGTATTTTATATATAAAAAGAACCTATTTTTTCATGCTTAAATGAAAAATACCATGCAAATATTAATTCATAAATCCATATGATTAAGATATTAGATGCCTATAAGAGTATTTCAAGGTGTAGCAACAGGTAACAGGTATTAATGTAAATAGATCTGAATGTATGAAGTATGGTTTTCCTCCTGTCTGTCTATCTGTCTGCCTGTTTGTCTATGTGCCTGTCTGTCTGGGGAGCTCAGGTTTCACAACTTAAACTATGTGTGAGGTGGCATTAGTTGCCAAATTAGTTGCTGCACCTACTCATGATATATTTGGCATAAATGATATTGATTTCAATGATTAATATCAAGCATGATGTCATTTTTTTTTATTAGCAACAGATAATTAGATACAACATAACATAATCTAAAAAGTCATAGACATAGTTAATGCAACTTTAAATGATCTTATTTTTATGTAACATACATGATTCTTACACTCCTTATTACAATGTACATTATATTTCAAGTCTAAATTAGTTTGAACAAGTGGGTAAACATTATAACACAAATACAAAGCTGTCTGAGCTGAGTTTAGGTGGGTTTACCCTCAACCACATTCCTGCTAATCTCCCTCCCATCTGTCTGTGTCTCTATCTGTTGTCTGTGCAGAGGCTCAGGTTTCCCAGTTCCCCTCCTCTGAGCTCCCACAGCTCCCTCCACAAGGCTGAACGTGCCCCAGTCACACGCCCTCCTCTCCCTCTCCGGAGCTGGGAGCCACAGCGACACACGGCTTCCCACACTTCTGTATGCAGCCTGCTCAGCCGCGCACACAATAGAAGTGTGTCTGCTCTCACAAAGCCTCAGGACAGTTCCCATGCAGGGACAGGAGGGGGGTTTTAGTGACAGTTTACAGTTTACTGATCCATCTGGGTCAGTAATAGCTCACAGCTTGCTACAGTGAAAGAAAATAAACAACATATAACTTCTATGGCATATTTGAGATATTAATCAATTTCAACTATGTTTTTAATTTAGTGGCTTTAATAATAATAAAACCCTGTCAGCCATTACTGTTTTTCATATTCCCGTCATTACAGTATGCCTGGAATGTTTCTCGCAGAAGACAGTATGTCCTTCCATGAAATGACCACAGTAGAAACACTGAAATTATTTATTACTGATTTACTGATATGTGTTGTTTTGTGTTGTAGTCACTTCTTGTGTCAGTTCATACGATTTGAGTTTTAATATGTCTGTGAGAAACCAGATTTTGGGAAGTCCACATAGGCACTGCAACTTTCCCAGGGAATATTTTGGCCAATCTCTTTGACATATGGCATAAAGAACAACATCCCACCTGTTCTGTGTGGCAGCCATTAAATTCAGTCTATTGTCCCGAGCTCCGAGCCTCCTGATTGGCCAAACAGCACAGACAGCGCAGGATGAGGAGCATAAATGCGGAGTGGAGATGCAGACGTCAACGGAGAAGATCCTCTGAACGCACGCAAGACCAGCTGCAAAAGGACAGGAGCAAGAGCGACTCAATCACAAGGCCCCTTGCGAACAAACTTGCAGCAAAACTTCATTTTTTTCTGAGAAAATCTACAAACTCAAGAAACAAATCTGAAAATGTCTTCCTACTTGGACCTTGCTATTCAGGACAGTGTGAAGGAGCAGCTCTTTAGGTAAGTCAAGGCTCTGTTTCACTGAATACTTCTGGACCATATCAAACTGCTCTCAGATGTAAACTCCACATGTTGGAACACAGTTTTTATTTCATTCAATTCTACCTGCCTTCACCAAACTGACAAACAAACAGTTAAAGGTTATTTCTATGACATAATGTAATAATGATTGCTTTTTTCCCTCTCAGGTGCAAACTCCACATGTTGGAGAGGAAATGCAGCAGTGGAGTGGAGAAGCTGAAGGCTCTGATTGGAGAGCACCTGCAGAATGGGATCCCTGCTTCGGACATCCTGGAGAAAACGGTGTCCTTCTTCACCCTGAGAAAGGCCCTGCTGTCACACAACGGCTACTCCAAATATTCAAGGGAGATTCTGCGTCTCTTTCCCGCCTCAGAGGACGATGTGGCTCCACTGTGCCTTTAATGATGACCAGGAGAACATGAATGGACTCAGAAGTCTGAGGAACTGCCTCGAAACTCTTGAAGTTTGTTGAGTTGTCCCAAAATGGACTGTAATTGATTCAAGAGAGACTGCATCTGATTTTTTTTAATGATTTTTGTATAACATGATATGATTTGCAGTCTGTTTTTCTGTTAGTTGAAAATCTAATAGAAATCTAAAAATGCATTATATGCATTGTGACAAGCAGTTGTACTGCTATAGCATTTGTTTAAGAAAACATAAAGTGGATGTCGGGCCTTTTGTATATTGTTTGACATGCCAGACCTGGGCCAATTTATATTTTTATATTTACTTTTAATGGTTTATTTTAGCCAACATAGGCACCAGATCGATGGGGTTTGCCACATTTTCGACACCGACTGCCAGAAAGTTTACACAATCATAGGAAAGTATTTGAACGTCAATTTCCTACATCTTTCTGTGATTGACAACTTATCTGACATCAAATTGTCCTCATGCACTAAACTCCACCCATCTGGTAAGTGGATCAGATTAAAACAAACACTATTTGACCCAGGTTTGGAATATGAATGACCAAAACTGCCCTGAGCAGGAAAAGGCCTTGACAGAGTGCTGGCCACTCCCACAGGAAGTTGGGCACTTTTATAGTTATTGAAATATTAAATTGATATTGATTCAGCCTATATTTTTGGGCAAGCATCAATGGATTACTTGAACTGTGGATACCCCTTAATTAAAGGGAAATTATGATTTTGTTTATCTAAGCATATTGTTTAATTTTGTTTTGCAGAAGTGCTTTATTATGGTATGATGTATACCAATGTGCTAAGAGTTTATGTTCATGATAAAATAAACAATTTCCATCAATATTATTATTTTCTCTCATTCATTTTTGTCATTGTGTGTGTTGGGATTGGTCCAGTTGGTTTCAACTCCAGCAATGGGAAGAGAATTACTAACTCCCAGATTGACACACTGAAAAAAAAAAGAATGATAATTAGATAAGATATACTGTAATGGCTGATTCTTTTTTCAGTCCAACTGGAAATATTCAGGGTTAGTATTCAGAATATGTAGGGAGATTCACTACAGAAATGTTCAAATTAATAAATCATCTAATCTAGCATTAGCTTTTTAAATTGTATTATTCTCAACACAAAAAAAAATATTCTCCACACACAAAAATGACAATTAAGTGACATCATTTCACTTGCTTCTGATGTAGTTTCACCTGTTTTGAAAATTACAAAACTGTTGAGGCAATTGAATTTAATCGAATTGAATTGAAACCAAGTCATAAGTGTGTGACATACAGGTAGGAAAAAAAGGAGGGAAAAGCAACCAATGGTGTTCTTTCCCTCCAGATGGCTAATGATCTCTGTCTTCGGTGCAGCGCTGCAGAGTTAATGGCCGTCACAAATTGTCCATTCATCATCTTTTGTGCTGCACCGATCACAGCACTCACACACTGCACTAAGCTCAGCTCTCGACTCACACTGACTACCAGCCACGAGACAGAGAAAACATCTGCTACATCTGCACAGAGGGCCCCTCACTGGATCAACACTGATGGATTTGGGGACTTCTTGATCGGCATGAAGAGGAAATAAAACAACACAGAAAAACTAAGGCAATATTGCCAAGATATCATACCACAATACCAATACACAAGACCAGTAACTGCATGAATAGTTAAACTGAGAATAATTGCTTTTATTTATCTTCTGTCCTGGATTGTATATCATTTAGTAGCAATTATTATTTCTATTGATATATATAATTTGAACTTGCAAAACACACAAAAAAGCAGTAACTATGTGTTCACCTTTGTAGGGAAGAATACTTTTCTTTTTTTAAAGTATGATAAGGCATTTCATTGATCCTGAAGGAAATTACACTGTATGAAAAGTATATGACTCCAGGATACCAGCATATAAAACATCAAGTTTATCATGCAGTACTTTTCACTGGGATTTGGGGGTTTGTCAACAGAGTAAGATTCAAAGTGGGTGCACAATTTTAAAGGAAAAGTAGTTTTAGTGTAAAAAAAAAACAAAAAAAAAAAAAAAAACAATAAAATCCACATATGTAACAGGATGATGTGCTCTCTCAAAGTCATTGATCCCAAAATCAGGCAGCAGATTAACAGGGTCACCACTTTCCCAGATTCACACAAAGTCTCTCTCCATCACCCCCAGTCCTCCACCTGTTCCCCTGAGATCTAACCATTGTCCCCCAGCAATAAGAGCATTCAGCATGCTGCAGCTCCACATGCCTCATTGTCTTACCAAGCTCTCTGATTGGCTGAGACTGTGAGAAAGTCCAACCAGACCAAGACCCACACATTCATATGGAGATTTGGGACTATAAATAGGAGGGATGAAGCCAGCAGAGATCAGATTCTCTCTACAGAAACCTCTACAGCACAGAGATCCAGCCATGGCTCCTACAATCACTTCAGCAATGACCAATTCTCAGGAGCAGCTGACTCTGACACACAAGGTAAATTGAAGGCTCAAGATCATGGACACTTCAACATCATCCATGTTCCTACTGATTCATCTTCATGTTATACTCCAGAATAAGTTTATTCATGACTTTCTTCTTCTTTCTGCAGCTCAGAAAGCCTCTGGTGGAGAAGTTACGCAGAGAGCGAATCAACAGCAGCATTGAGCAGCTCAAGTCTCTCCTGGGTCCAGAGTTCCTCAAACAGCAGCCTGACTCCAAGCTGGAGAAAGCAGACATCCTGGAGATGACAGTTTGCTTCCTGACACGACAGCAGCAGCACCAACCTGTGGACTCAGCAGCTGTCAATCAGGGCTACTCCAGGTGTGTCCAAGAGGTGGCGCACTTCCTGTCCAAAGAGGAGGTGAAGACACAGTCCCAGAGAAGACTGCTGAACCAGTTCCACAACCTGCAGTCTTCCTCTGATCAGAACCTGAGAGAGGTTGGCTTGTCTCTTCTGAGCTGCCCAGTCCAGACCAGCATCAGCAAAGACAAGAGTCCAGTCAACAGCAAAGAGAAGAGTCCAGTCCACAGCGCCCTCTGGAGGCCGTGGTAGAGACCTGCAGACTGGAGCTCACACCACACAAACTCAAATGACCATATTGGTCAAAGATTATCAGAACTGAATTCTTCAAAGTTCAAAGACTTGTTCTTCTGTATGAACAGAAGGCCTTTTGTCTAATTTTGTTTCTTGATAAACTTTCTTGATATGTAAAATGCCATTTTCTAAGGAAATGCTGAAACTTAGCAACAATATCTTTCATGTTTAGAGAGAGAGAGTATCTTCATGCATGTTGCATGAATCAAGTCTCACGTGAGAGGAATCAGCTGTTACTAGTTTGTGTAATTTTCTGATATGTTATGTGGTGGAGTTATACACTATCATGACATGTTTTAACTCTTGATCATTAGTGATCAATGTCATAGAACGTTTTCATTGTCCGTTGTATGGACATTTTGCCATAATGGCTTGACCTCATACTTTTAATCTCTGTGATTATCCAAGACTGATCTGTTGTAAGATCAACATTTCTTTTTATCCTTTTGTTTAAAGGCTATACTTACCTTGATACAGTCACATTTTAGTGACACTGCCATTGTTATGACAATGTACATCTTCTTGCTCTGTGAGCATTGTTGACCTAACTGGCCAAGTAATATACCTTCATGACATGTTTTACCTCTGTTTTACTATGGAGACTTTATGAAGAGTATTTACTCACACTGGGTATAATGATATTATCACTATGTGATTACCAGTAATTTATCTGTTTTCAGATTATGACATTATTTTGTCTGTATTCAAAAAAAAAAATTAACATCTGTGTGAAATATGTATCACATAGCACAGAAATGCATTCATCTATTGTTAAAAAAATGTTTTATGTTAAACAATGCCATCAGTCTATTTCAGACTGGAGTTCAGTCCTCTACTCTGTTTGAGTACAATGTGACTTGGAGAAGTGTCCAAGTTCCTGTTGTGATGTGTCATCACGTCTATCTGCCTCCTGCTGAGGTCTTTATGGTTTATGTGGCTTGTTGTCTCTGTTTGAATAAACAATCATCATGAAATGCATCTCCTGTAACCTTTTATGTCTTTTGTCTGTCAGTAACTGAGTTCCCTGAGATTCTCGATCCACACTGTATGCTTCTTAATTATTGCCATGAATCAAATAGCAGTTTAATAGAGTTCTACTGGGTGATAATGAATTGATCCAACAGACGTTAATTTACTTGAGGTTAGAGAAGCAGGCTTGTGACTCAAAGATTGTATTATATTTCTGGGTAATGTAATAACATCACATTTTTACAAATACTGCAAAGAAATTTTACTTTATAAGCGATGTATCATATTTTTAACTGATGATGGCATAATACTATTAACGAATAATAATAATAATAAGTCATAGGAATAAGAAGAATGTAATATCTTAAATTGTTACATTGTCTGTCAATATTATTATTACATCATCAGGTATAAATATGTTGCATCGCTGTTGAAGAGGTAATCAACGGTTGATGTAATAATGTGATGGAATTTGCTACATTTACATGTTTTCTTACATTTTTGACCCATTTAAAGGGACATTTTTATTACATTTTGACATGTTATTACATAATCAGTTGCTACGGCGTGTTCAGCAAAACTTTTCCCTGGATAAATTAAGCTTTAGTCCTGTGAATATTTCTCAGCAGCAGGTTTAATTGTGTGTTTGATATTAATGAAATCAAACTTATCCCAGGTATTCTGTCTGAACAATTCCAGCCATTAGGGTAGTAAACATTTAAAGTTAAGTTTGAGCCCCAAAAAATGTTTCCCCTCCTGAACAATGAGGTCACACTCTGTGGCTAATGTGATTTGTAATAAGACACACTTCTATTGTTCCTCCATTGAAAGCAGTGAATGGACAGAGTGTGGGAAACCAGGGAAAACTTACTCACAGAGCCCCCATGGGACAATAGATCCAGACCTCGACCCTGAAGAGAAGGAGGGGGGGTGTCTCCATACAGAGAACTATTGATCGATTTCAAATCAACCATCCAATTTTTAGCTACTACATTTGAACATACCTCATTTTAAATACAAATTTTGAATGTTGTAATTCTTTACAGAAAGTGAATCCACGGCAAAATTTATGAAAATGTTAGAAAGCCTTTAATCCATTGGCTTGTTCCATGAACAGGGTTAAAATACTTCTTTCACATTTTCATGAAGAGTGCTTTGGTATTGCACTCCTTTCTGATGGAAGGACTTCATACCAAAGAGTAGCTTCAACTTTAGATTTTCCCAAAATGTACCCAAATGAGGAACTTTCTACCCTGTTTTCCTATTAACTGTGTTTCTTTGTCTAAATATAAGTACTAATTTTGCTTGAAATGTAACACTATAATCACCAATTTTGTCAAAATCATTTCCTGGTGATGCTTGACTTTCAAAAACAGAGTAGTACAATATTGTATAGTAGCAATACATTGAACAAGTAGAGCTACATAAAATTTTCATTTAAACATTTTTGTCAAATTACTTATACTGAAAATCTCTTGTACCAAAAACCAAAGTGTATTATACATTTCCATTGTACTTGCTTGCCTCCCTTTATTTACTGACACTAATTTCTGTGTTTGTTTCTAAACAACTTTCAAATGTTCTTCACTGTGGGAGGAAGGTTGGGAGCTGCTTGTGTGGGGATGAATTAGCATTTAACAAGGCACGCGCCTATTGTTGAGTGGAAGCTCAGTCAATGGACAGAGTGTGGGAAAGCTCTGGAGAGCAGAGTCACAGTTCAGTGTGATTAGCATCCTCAACCCCACCAGCACCTGATTATTCTCCAAAGGGAGTTGGCACACTTCAGGAAAGAGCTGTCCCAAAAAAAAAACAAAAAAAAAACATCAACCCCTCCGTCACATTTAATGCTGAAGTTTTAATTAAAATATTCTAGGAGTGTAGATTGTTGGTGTTCCACAATATAATTTATACTCTTTGTTCATCATCTCAGACACTGATCCTCATGAAGTTTATAAAAGACTTGCCATTGTGATTTTTGTGACATTTGATAATGGCTAATTTTCCTCATATTTCTTGTATGTTTCTTTGAATATTAATTATAAACCCTCAGAGCAGCCAATGGTGTTGTTTCCCTCCAGATGGTGGGTGACGTCACGCTCTGTCTCTGTTACAACACACAGCCAACAGCCTTCACTAAAGCTCCATTCAAAGACCTTTTGTAGTGCATTGACCGCAGCACACAGGACTCAGTGTGGGAAACTGAGATCAACTCTCTACTCACACCGACTACCAGCCTCAAGACAGAGGACACATCTGCTACATCTGGACCCCATATCTGGCTTCACCCCAATATCTCTTCATGTGGCTCAGTATCTCCTCAGAGTACAAGGAAGTTATATTAATTATAGTCAATTGAATTAATCAAGTTTTACTGAAAATAAACTATTTTACCCACTTGCCTGTAGGTAGACATAATTAGGATTTAATTAAATTATATTTATATAACTTCCCAATTTCCTCAAAGTTATCATTAAAGTTTCATCTGTTCTAATTTAACTGCACATAAATTCACTTTTAAGTTGTTTATTCTGCATGACAACATTTAGAGCCCAACATTTTGGGCTATTCATTTTGGGCTAAATTTAAAATATTGAGGAAAATGCTATCCTGTGAGGTAAAAGACATGTATGTTAGGGTTAATACGCCTGTCAGTGCCCCTGACCAAGGCACTAGCAAAAGAGCTGGAGTTGGTCGCTGTACTGCGGCTGCCCACTGCTCCTAGTGTGTGTACAGGATGGGTCAAATGCAGAGGACAAATTTCCCCACAGAGATAATAAAGTATACAAATACAAATACAAAAAACAAAAAACATTTTCTGAAGAAATTTTGTAAAATTTGTAATCATTTTCCTGTACATTTTGTATACATATTTTATATTTTGTCCTTATTCTCGAAAGATATTTTAGGAAAATCACTGTCCATAACATCTTCTTCCATCTTCATTCCATAAGGCAAACATATGGCTGTTAATTAAGCATATTTGAATTGGCTGCTTATATTGCTTTGAAAGTTGGAATTGAATGTGTTTAATCACTGCCATGGCTCAAATCCACCAAGAAGGTATGAAATGTGATCAAGCTCTGGGATAAGAAGATTGTCCTTAATGAAAATATTCTTCAAGAGGGGCGTAGAAAGAATTTTTTTAAATACAGGATCAATGTCAGTCTCCCACGTGTGTGATGGGATGATGAGCGTGTGCTCAGTCAAAGTCATTGATCCCAACATGAGGCAGCAGATCTGCTCTCTCTGCAGGGTCACCACTTTCCCAGATACACACAGAACTCTGTGAGTCTCTCTCCATCACCCCCAGTCCTCCATCTGTTCCCCTGAGATCCAACCATTGTCCGTCAGCAATATGAGCATTCAACGTGTTGCATCCCTTATTGTCTTACCAAGCTCCCTGATTGGCTGAGACTGTGAGAAAGTCCAACCAGACCAAGACCCACACATTCATATGGAGATTTGGGACTATAAATAGGAGGGATGAAGCCAGCAGAGATCAGATTCTCTCTACAGAAACCTCTACAGCACAGAGACCCAGCCATGGCTCCTACAATCACTTCAGCAATGACCAATTCTCAGGAGCAGCTGACTCTGACACACAAGGTAAATTGAAGGCTCAAGATCATGGACACTTCAACATCATTCAAAATCTTATCTTACTGTCTTGTTATTCTCCAGAATAAGTTTATTAATGACTTTCTTCTTCTTTCTGCAGCTCAGAAAGCCTCTGGTGGAGAAGTTACGCAGAGAGCGGATCAACAGCAGCATTGAGCAGCTCAAGTCTCTCCTGGGTCCAGAGTTCCTCAAACAGCAGCCTGACTCCAAGCTGGAGAAAGCAGACATCCTGGAGATGACAGTTTGCTTCCTGACACGACAGCAGCAGCACCAACCTGTGGACTCAGCAGCTGTCAATCAGGGCTACTCCAGGTGTGTCCAAGAGATGGAGCACTTCCTGTCCAAGGAGGAGGTGAAGACACAGTCCCAGAGAAGACTGCTGAACCACTTCCACAACCTGCAGTCTTCCTCTGAACAGAACCTGAGAGAGGCTGGCTTGTCTCTTCTGAGCTGCCCAGTCCAGACCAGCATCAGCAAAGACAAGAGTCCAGTCAACAGCAAAGAGAAGAGTCCAGTCCACAGCACCCTCTGGAGGCCGTGGTAGAGACCTGCAGACTGGAGCTCACACCACTCAAACTCAAATGACCATATTGGTCAAAGATTACAAGAACTGAATTCTTCAAAGTTCAAAAACTTGTTCTTCTGTATGAACAGAAGGCCTTTTAACTACTTTTGTTTGATTTTCAAACTTTCTTGATATTGTAAAAGAGCATTTTCTAAGGAAATGCTGAAACTTAGCAACAATAGCTTTCATGTTTAGAGAGAGAGCATCTTGTCATGCATGTTGCATGAATTAAGTCTCATGTGAGATGAAGTGTTTAACAACACTACCTCCAAACGGAGGGTAGATAGATTTTGTTTTTCTGTATGTACAGAAGGCATTTAATAACTTGAGAGCTTGAGTCATGCATTTAGACATGCATGTCTGCCTGAATGCATTTTCTATGAAAATGCTTGTAATATTTCTCTTCTGACTTGAGATATACTGCAAATTGACTGATCTGTTATGATCAATTTGTCTTGTTCTGTGAGGACAACTTCATCATACTTTTTATCTCTGTGATTATCCAAAACTGATCTGTTGTAACAGTAACATGATTATTGCAATGTGAATTTATTATATCTTTCTTACTATTTTACTAATCTTCAAAGAGGACCTGTGCTTATCACTGTGTGATTAATAGTAATTGACAAGATTGTTTTGTTTTCCCTTTTAGCTTTGTTATTAAGAAAAGTACTATGATGTGTCTGTTTATTACCAAACAGAATATCTGTCACTGAATGGAGATTTTTCTTTTTCTGTGTAAATCTATTGTTTATTCTAAACTGTTTTGTACGTCTTCTATGAAGAGCATCTTTATGTTTATCATCTACTCTGTTTGAGTCTACATTGTGCCTTGGAGAAATGTCCAAGTTCCTGTTGTGATGTGTCATCACTTATCTTGTAATGTGAAACATTTATACCTTATGCCTTATTAAGCGTGTTTGAATAAACAAACATCAATCATTTAACCTTGCTTTGAAGTTTTTGGCTTATGCAAAGCTGAATTATGATGATGGAAAAAAGAAAGTCTAGATTTTATATGTTTGCATCACCAAGCCTAGATTCAGGCTTTTCAGTTCAGACTGAATCAAGTCTTTCTTGCCAACTGAGATATTTTACCTTCTTTAGATAAAGTCAGCAATTTGCATATTTCAACATTGATTAATTAATTATACTAGATTTATGGTCCAGTTTACTCACCTGGTTATTTAACTAACTTTGATATTCCCGAGGTAGCCTATACACTCTATACACTTTTTTTCTTTTAATTTTGTTTTACTTTTTACATTGTAGGATGAGGATGTCAGCTGTCAATTAGGAAACGTTAAATATTTGAGCTTTTTCCACAGTGACGCCTTGATCTCCTCTCTAGGAGGCGCTCGTGGCGCTGACCACGGTGCTGAAGTTTTGCCACCAAGCAAAACTCTGGGAAGAACTGTTCATGTGAGGGCAGTAATGTGTCTCTATGGATGGTTATTTTGGCTTTCCCATACTCGAGGATATAGAAGGTCAAATAATCATTGAATGGAACAAATACATTATCAGAGATTGAAAAAACACCATAAACATTAGGAATGTTTAATACGGAAATACACAATACAATTACAAAATAACCAATAATGAAGTTTACTGTTGGAATGAGAAAATGCATATTATGAAGGCCTGTTATAACGCCTTTATAAAAGGCAAAATAAATCGAGGATATCACTATAGGCCTAAAACAGTTCGAACATTTGCATTTGCCGTACATTGTAGACAAATCTGGAGGGCACATGTCGAAAAATGTGCAAATGTTGCACAGCTATATCAAAGCTTCCAGTCAACACACACACACACAACATGCGTGGCATAGACAAACACAACATTTGCGCACAAAGAATCAAACCTCATCCAACAATAATAATTTGCGCAGCCTGTAACTGCTTGTCCATATAGAGAAATGTTTGATCGCTGCATTATGTCCGAGCTACCACGGCCTCCACAGTGAACTGTGGGACCGCGCTGATGACCTGGACGATGACCGCTTCCTCGCAACAGTCCGTCGGCCCTGCTCTCCTGACATGTGCCGCTGCAGGGCGGCTCTCTGGAGGACGTAGAAGCGCTTGATTTCCTCTCTCTCTGCGGGCTCCAGAGGGGCGTGAAGCGACAGGTGCCGGAGGGTCTCCTGAAGACACTGGGAGAAACCTTGGGAGTAGCTGGGAGCGACGCAGGCCATGGCCCTCTGCCGCAAGAAGCCCACTGCCATCTCCAGGATGTCAGCTTTCTCCAGCTTGTTGGGCGGCTGCCCGCCGCTCGGCTCTCCTTGGTTCAGAAGTGCTCTTAATTGCTCGATGCTGTGATTGATGCGGTCCCTCCTTACTTTCTCCACCATGAGTTTTCGCAACTAGGGAATAAGACATAAAAGTCGAAATTAGATAAATGATAAACAATAGATAAGTTAGATCAAATATGAAGAGGAGCAATCTGAAAGGCTCCTGTAAAACGTTTACATTGGGATTATTTCTTTTTTCTTTTTTCTTTACGTGTCTGCTGTAATATCAT
Source organism: Centroberyx affinis (assembly GCF_046629955.1). Classification (NCBI taxonomy): domain Eukaryota; kingdom Metazoa; phylum Chordata; class Actinopteri; order Beryciformes; family Berycidae; genus Centroberyx; species Centroberyx affinis. The sequence goes on from NW_027279669.1 coordinate 158,540, forward strand.
CAGTATGTTCTCTTGTTGTGATTAGGCTACTTGTTGTTCTTATCTAGGCTATAGCTATCCTTCTCTCTACAACAATGCAGTTTCCCCGCGGGGATAATTGAAGTTTCATCTAATGGCAATCAGGAAAAAGCCAAATATCCGAAATTACTCACCTTGTTGGAGCTGTTATTCTCAACAGATGCAGGCCGATCCTCAGACCTGTTTTGGGTTACAGGAGCCATCGCAAATTGAAAAAGAGACACAGTGAATCTTCAGTCTTCAATCTCAGTCCTTCTTCCTCAGCAAGCACGGCTTAGTCGGAGGCACAACAACAAAAAGTTCAGTCACTTTTGGTCTGTCCAGATGTAAAGGGCTATTTATAGCTGAGGTCGGCAGGATCTCTGTCTGGCGCCCTGTGCGTGGACTTTTAACACCTGAGACTTTCCCACAGTCGACAGTGAGCCAGTCCTGTAATAAAGTCAAGACAACAAACAAAATGTCCTGTCTATGACACCTCCTCCATCTCCCCAACTTCCTCTCTCTGTTCAGACAGAAGTGCGACATGCAGCCACCAGAAAGTGTGCCGCGGCTGCCATGTGCGCTCACTGCAAAAAAAAATATCCAACTAAACGAGTCATTTGGCTCATACCGAGTCTGGCACGTTTCTGCTCCCCCTCTTCTTATTGAGTCAGGGAACACAGAAAACATTTTCCCCATAGGAAACAACACTGCAGGAATTGTCCGCGTTAACAACTCTTGTATTCCATGTTAAATTCCATGTTCCATTCCATGTTAAATCGTATTTTTCGTAAAACATTTTAAAAACGTCTGCTAGTGAAATTTCGCTTGTTTCTGGAAATGTCCAACAACTATCCATATCTTTAAGCAAGGCAGAATAAGTCAGATCACTCCATGATGACGCCTGATTCAAGAAAACTCCTCATAGTTGAAATTATCTCACCTCATCTGCAGATTTTCCCCATTGTTTTGCGAAAAATGAGATTATCAGAATCAATAACCCACGAGATTTAATTGTCTTGTCAAGATGGATATTTTTTGCAGTGTAATTTACTGTGAGGAAAATAAGGGTTTTTCTGCGTTTGATCCCTGACGCGAGGTGTGAAGAGGGGAAGCAGAGGTGCGCCTGCACACGTTTCCACGAACATCAAAGACGCATCTTCACACCGAACAGCATGGGTGAGATCCACGCGCCACGCCGCAGGAGGTTAAGGCACACATGATAACAAGAAAGAAAAGTGAGCGAAGCAAATGATATGGAGAGAGAGAGAGAGAGAGAGAGAGAGAGAGAGAGAGAGAGAGAGTGTTTGTCCTTTGTGTATTAGCCTATCTATTATTATGTTTGTATTATTTTCCCCTCTATATGTATTAACAACACAGATGATCGACAATATGATGATAAAAAACCCTTTTTCCAAATGGCCCTTTTAACAGCAAATATTCATAGACAGATAAGCCTATATAAGATGCCACAAGGCTGACTAAGTGCAGTTTAACCGATAGCTGTGGCACAATTGTTCCTAAAGGCCACAGAATGGGTTGTCAAGTCAACCAGAATAATCCACCAATGAAATGCTTTGTACTTGCTATTTGTGTACAGTATGTATGTGGAAATTATGTCCAGATGGCTGTCAAAAATTCATAGACTGAAACACAAAACTTATACTAGACAGAGAGAGATATGGAGTAGCAGACAGACACACAGACAGACAGACAGACAGACAGACAGATAGACAGACGGGAGAGATATTAGTGTTTAGAAACAATTTATAAACTCTTCTATTCATTCCTATTGAGCTCATACTATTTCATTGTCACATTGTACTTCTGCACTACTGGATGCTCATTGTGAATTCAATTCAAATGTTGCAGTTGTAGCTTTCTGTATGTCCAGTGTTGCTACTGACTTTAGATTCCCATAGATATTGAATGCATCATATGTGTGAGTGTTTATCTGTCTATGACACCATATATAACAGCTGCTGAGTAGCACTAATTTTTGATCCTCTGTGGTAATTAGACCACAAATAATTGGAGTACATTAATTTTGTATGGGGAGTTAAAGTTATTCTGGTTTTAAAAACAACACACAGACAGGCAGTGCAGTCAGTCAGGCAGAGAAAGAGACAGCTTGGGGGGGGGGGGGGGGGGGGGGGGGTTGAGGTGGAAGTTGAAGTGTGCCTTCTCCCTTGAGGGACAGGCAGAATAATTAGCTTGACACATCGTTGCATGATGACAGCAATGGCAGAATGAAACTGGAACTTGAAGACAGTGGAAGACAAAAGTAATGCCAACAAAGATCATAATATCATTATTTTAAAAATGTAAAACAAATATTTAACATGTGAGATGAGAGAAGATACAGGAGTGTGTGCTTCCTTTATATTCCACTAAGTATTTTCAATAATACTTAGAAGTGGTAATTGAAGTCAAGAGTACAGTCCATTTTTAAGAAAGGAAGAAAGAGTGCAAAAATATTCCCAAATTCCCAAGCCCAAAACATTCAATTTCGTATAATATATATGTTACAATAGCAAATTGTTCGGAACTATCTAACTATAACAAATGCTATAAAAGGTGTTCAAATATTAATATTAATTTACAGTCAGCGTGCAATAGTTACATTTTATTAAAGTACAACTATCCCATTTATCACAGGTGTGACTCAGAGTAGCTACCACATCTTTGTTTATGCAAAACACAGTCCTACAGAAAACAAGTCACAGTAGCATCCAATGTGTCAAGTAAGCATGTGCCTTATCTTTTTGTCTTTAGTGTCTTGACCTCTGACAGACAGTTTTGTCAAAACATACATGAATAACAAAGTGTTTTTTAAACTTTTCATCATAAAAAAGGTACATTTGCTTAATTTCTCTTCAACAAATAAATACATTTCAAACAAATACATCTCTACAGTCCCTTTGCAGTGATATGGCTGCAGCCGTCTGTGAATTCGGCATGTGCCTTATCTTTATGTCTTTATGCCCTTATCAGGCCCCCTGTCTCCCCCACTGCCCATCTGCAGCAGCCTGATCAGATCAGACAGAGCGAAGGTTCCCAGGTAATAAAAGTGTAACGACCTGCTTGTGTTGGGTCTGTACCTTAGATATCTGCAGCACCCTTCCCTCCGCTGAGGCCGTGAGGCCAGTTAACCATGAGATAATTGATGCCTCTCTCCTATTGTTGTGTCGGCCTCGCCCACTGGCCTCAGAGTGTGGGAAAGCTAATCCTGCCTGGGACTCATGGCTTTGTAATGCTAATGTCCAGCTATAAATAGGGGAGAGGGATCCTCACTCAGATCACAACTCACTCTGCTCTCCCAGAGAAGCCCTGCACTCTCTACCAGAATGGCTCCTACCTACACCAGAGACTCTCCCTGCTCAATGCTCTCTACCAAAGACAGGCACAAAGTAAGTATTGTTATCCATCCACCATAGTGACTATTCAAATTACTGAACTATTTTTCCTTGTGGCTTGAATTTAGTGAACATATATCTGACCAAGTTCCTCATTTTGTCTTACAGCTGAGGAAACCAGTTGTGGAGAAGATGCGCAGAGATCGCATCAACAGCTGCATCGAGCAGCTCAAGACCCTGCTGGAGAAAGAGTTCCAGAAGCAGGATCCCAACGCCAAGCTGGAGAAGGCCGACGTCCTGGAGATGACGGTGGTGTTCCTGAAGCAGCAGCTGCAGCCTCAGAGCCCGGCCGCTCAGAGGGCCCACAGCGAGGGCTACACCCAGTGCTGGAAGGAGACGCTGCACTTCCTGTCTGCCAACTCCGTGAAGGAAGTGACGCTCCCGCACCTCCAGTACGTCCACGCTGCCCACAGAGCCGGCCAGGACGTCTGCCCCACCTCTGCTCTCTCCTCCATCCACGGCCAGAGCCACAGCCAGGTGAAGCAGGCTCCCAGCACCACCAAAGCTGTGTGGAGGCCGTGGTAGACACTCCAGAGACTCTTTCTCAGACTGGATGGCTGTTCGCCGTCTTGAAGGCTGTATAGGATATTTCTACATTCAGTGACTGCGGCCTTGAATTACTGTATGTTGGACAGGAAGCATCATGTAACAAGATTTGTTGCTTTATTTACTCCAGTAAGGAGCCGATGCGCCTTTACAATGTAAAGGCTAATTTTCAATGTGCATGTGTAGGAAATTTTGCATTTGCATTATGAAAACCTCCTACCAATCAGATATTTGACTCCTGTGGAGTCGATGACTTAATTCTAATGATGAATATAAACCGTAATGCATAATGTAGTGGAGAAGATTTCTCCCATGTATGACATCTTCCGTGTGAAGTGAATCTGTGAACCTTTTGTAAAGGAATATTACTGTGAAATATTGTTTTGTTATGTGTAGTTGAGCCTAAACCATATGTGCCAGCTGATGTTTACACCAAATAAAATAATTTTATATTTTTCAAAGAGTCATTTCCCTTGTGTCATTTCATTCCAGACATTCAATCATATTAAACTGTACAAGAGCCACTGTTGCTCTGCAGCAGAGTGTTAAAGAGAACGGTCTACATTATTTCTGATCACTGTAAGTGAATGTCAAGATATTGCAATATTGTAATTCAGCATCACACTAATATCACCCTAGCATTGAGTAGTTATTTTAAGATAATTAGAAATTACCCATCCTTCAGAAATCATTAGATGAAAACAACAGCTGATAACATGTAAATAAGAGATATAACTATTCTTGGTTTTTCAAGATTTTTTAGAACACATGAATATTGATTTCATGAACAACAGTTGATTTCAAATAGAAATTTCTGTATTTCCGCTTTTCATCCCATGATTTCCTGCCTTTCTATGCCTTTCTATGGGGTATATGTGTGTTTGAATACATGTATACAAAATATAATACTTACAAATATTTAACAGCTATTTTATTTTGCACAATCCATGTCTCAACTGTCTCAAGGATCAAATCATTTTTCCTCCTTTTCATCTACAAATATCCTTCATTACTGAATCGGATTTGATCTGTGAAATCAATAAGGTATCAAGCTTTCACCTGGATTCACCTGGTCAGTTTATTTCATGTAAAAGTCAGGTGTTTTCTCATGTTTTTTACATTGGGGGGGTGTGTCAATGTGAGAGGGTGCCTGCTCATGCACATGTGGGACAGGGCCTGCATATGTAAAGTACATAAGGGTTATGCATATAGCATGTTTTGAGTAATTAACCTTATGTCCTCTGTAAATCGGATTCAGAAACCATGCTCTCACACGTGCAGGAGGGCGCCCGTGAGCGGGGTTAGCGCTTGTGTGCGAGTGTGTCCGAGCGTGCCTGCCTTGTGCTTTGTGTGCTAAGCCCCAGGCTGCCGTTGAGTAGTGGGCTCTGTCAGCTCCGGTTTCATCAAACAGCTGGTAAGCTGAGCCGCTGCCGGGCTGGAGGGTGCGTCTCCCCTGTGTGGAGCCTGCCTCTCCACAGCTTTCCCACACTCCTGAGCCATTCTCCCCCTTCATCCCCGGGACAAAGAAAGTGTGCCGTGTTAAATTATCCCCCAGCCATGATGGTGAAAATCCTCCTGACCCCGCTGCCCCCCCTTCCTCCCCTTACAAATCTGTCTCTAGATCTGGAGGGAAAACTAGGCTTGGCATTTTATCCACATGGTGTTTATCAGTGTCAAATTATCAGTAGATAACTGTTCCAATTGAAAGATACAGTCACTCAAACACTTCAACAATCAATAGCTTGTATCCTGCATATATGCACAATATATTAAATTGAATGTCTAATTCTTTTATTTCTGATCACGACTTGACTATTGTTTGATTGATTCAAGCTTTTTTTCAATCGATCTCTGATCACACTTGAACTGCTGTCTGATTTCACCCTGGATTTTCTGACATTTTATGCAAGGGTAAGGGTAACAACAGGAGACGCCTACAGTAGCTGGAGTTTATTGGCTTCGTAACACAACAAGACTGGGTGAGCTTGCCTTTGAAGATCCCGGTGTTGATGTGTATATGACAGGATGGGCCTGTGCTTGTAACCAAACCTGCGTAAAACCGTGGGAAAATCTCTGTCCCACGCAAGCAGGTGTAAGCCAGGCTGCAGGGCAGGTCTATTCTCCCAGGTGAAATCTGAGGGGTTTACACACTGTACTTTGAGCAAACACACACACACACACACACACACACACACACACACACACACACACAAGCCCACATGTACACAGACATGCACACAACATCAGGGCTTGAATTCAGGTCCCGTCTCTAACTATTAGGCCACCCTGCCTCCCATAATAACATTGATTGGGATCAATTCACCTTCAATTCACTCAATTCATTGCACACTGACACTGCAGTTTGCATAATAATGGTAATAGTTTCATGCTCACTAATTTCACTGTAGAATGGGCATAAGATTGGGTAGAAAACAGGGTGGTGTAGTGAGTAGACAGAGAGCTTTCTTCAGCGTGACATCTCAGGTTTGAAGTGTCCTGGAGCACGACACTAAAAACCTACCGGCTCTAGGGGCGAGCAAAAAGAGAACGACCAATAAAGAAACACATTCACATTACATAAGAATCTTTTTAGGGCTAACAAGCACCAGTTTTTGCATGTTGAGTAAAATCCATTTCCTGAATCGATTGAATTGACCCCCAAACCCTGATAACAACTCAGAGATACAAACACAACCCTCAACCCCCCTCTCCCTCCCAAGACACACACACACACACACACACACACACACACTCAGGCAAATGCATAATAATTGGCATTATCTGTTGTCACAAAGGGGTTTGTATTGGTTAAAGAGTGTGGGAAAGTGGGAAGACCTCTAAACCCATGAGGTCAGATGCTGTATCAGTGGTTTACACAAAACACCTTCCATGTTCATTGATTAATGAGCGTAAAACCCAATCAATACTCCCTTATCATGCTCACCAGCAGATTTATGCCTTCTATCCTAATGTTTTATAGAGGCGATAATGATGGTTGTTCAAAGCAGGTCAGACCTGCCTTCAGTTTAATAATTATTCCCAGTGGAACTACTGAAATTGTCTAATGATAAATAATAAAATATCAATAGACATATTGATATTTTATTATATACTAAAGAAAGAAAGTTACATTTTCCTATTTTTGCATAATCTCCAGAACAAGCAAACACGGAAAAGAGCATGATCATTTGTACAATGTTTATTTTCAGTCAACAAATTGTTATGCACAGTTCTCTTTGAGACTACATGCACTAATTTTAAAGGCTTTACTTTTCTACAAGAAAAGTGCTTTTGTTATAACATTTAATCACTTTACCAAGCGATTGCAGCAAACACACAGTGTCAACATGTCACTTCATGGCACAACAATGCCTCCTTTGGAACACCTGGGGTCCCAACAAAGCCTTTACAAAAGGCATTCAATAAGTGAAAACAACATCATTTAAAGAGACTAATAGAATCATAATGAGGTTTAAGGCAAGGTTTCAGTTGGCTTAGCAAACATCCACATGAAGACAATATCTTTACAAACCATCCTCATAGAAAATGGGAGGATTAATGAAGTACAACTGTGCACCAAGGGAGCACAAACACTGTCGACAACAACATGGTCAACAGCGTCCCTTCAAAACACTTTCTTCAATATGAAGAAATCTAAACGTCATTTCAACTCTTTCTTTAAGAGCATGGGAAAGTTCATTTCAAAAAACAGAAAAAAACATCCTTTCAGTAATCTGGAAATCCATCTCCTACAGCATTCATGACAGCGAACAGCCATCCAGTCTGAGAAAGTGTCTCTGGAGCATCTACCACGGCCTCCACACAGCTTTGGTGGTGCTGGGAGCCTGCTTCACCTGGCTGTGGCTCTGGCCGTGGATGTGGGAGGAGAGGGCAGAGGTGGGGCAGACGTCCTGGCCGGCTCTGTGGGCAGCGTGGACGTACTGGAGGTGCGGGAGCGTCACTTCCTTCAAGGAGTTGGCAGACAGGAAGTGCAGCGTCTCCTTCCAGCACTGGGTGTAGCCCTCGCTGTGGGCCCTCTGAGCGGCCGGGCTCTGAGGCTGCAGCTGCTGCTTCAGGAACACCACCGTCATCTCCAGGACGTCGGCCTTCTCCAGCTTGGCGTTGGGATCCTGCTTCTGGAACTCTTTCTCCAGCAGGGTCTTGAGCTGCTCGATGCAGCTGTTGATGCGATCTCTGCGCATCTTCTCCACAACTGGTTTCCTCAGCTGTAAGACAAAATGAGGAACTTGGTCAGATATACGTTCACTAAATTCAAGCCACAAGGAAAAATAGTTCAGTCATTTGAATAGTCACTATGGTGGATGGATAACAATACTTACTTTGTGCCTGTCTTTGGTAGAGAGCATTGAGCAGGGAGAGTCTCTGGTGTAGGTAGGAGCCATTCTGGTAGAGAGTGCAGGGCTTCTCTGGGAGAGCAGAGTGAGTTGTGATCTGAGTGAGGATCCCTCTCCCCTATTTATAGCTGGACATTAGCATTACAAAGCCATGAGTCCCAGGCAGGATTAGCTTTCCCACACTCTGAGGCCAGTGGGCGAGGCCGACACAACAATAGGAGAGAGGCATCAATTATCTCATGGTTAACTGGCCTCACGGCCTCAGCGGAGGGAAGGGTGCTGCAGATATCTAAGGTACAGACCCAACACAAGCAGGTCGTTACACTTTTATTACCTGGGAACCTTTGCTCTGTCTGATCTGATCAGGCTGCTGCAGATGGGCAGTGGGGGAGACAGGGGGCCTGATAAGGGCCACTAAAGACATAAAGATAAGGCACATGCCGAATTCACAGACGGCTGCAGCCATATCACTGCAAAGGGACTGTAGAGATGTAGTTTGAAATGTATTTATTTGTTGAAGAGAAATTAAGCAAAGGCACTCTTTTTATAATGAAATTTCTTTTGATGAAACTGTCTATGTTAGAGGTCAAGACACCGCTGGTTAATGTAAGAGCCACTAAAGACCAAGAGATAAGATACATGCTTACTTGACACACTGGATACTGCTCATTGTTTGTTTTAAGAATGTGCTTAAAGATGTGGCAGTTAGACTTAAACTTAGTCTTAGAAAAGCTTAAATGTCCTCACTGAAGCAATTTATGTTGCAGCTCACGTACAAAAACAAAAGTTACTCTGAATCAAACCTGCAATAAAAAGTTGGATTTAATTCCACACCTAATTGTGACTGAGTGTTTGATGGGAAGCAGAGACATAGTATGTGTCCATTGGAAACAGATTCTGAAAAAATGAGAGGGAGAGACAGAGAGAGAGGGAGAGAGGGAGGGAGGGAGAGAGAGGCATTCCAAATATAACTGTCAATTAAACACAATTATCCAGTGTCCTCTGGGAAGGCACACTTCTATTGTCCGACACCTCACCCCCAACCCCCTCCCTCCCTCGCTCACCCCTTAGGAGTATATGTAATAAATGGGAACGAGAGTGTGGGAAAGGAGGTTGGGATCCTACTCACACATCCTCTAGTCAATAGAGCACACACCCCACTGCCCCTCCAAACCCCCCCCCTCCCCCCCTCCCTCCTCCAGAGAGAGGGAGCCTTTCAACCTCTGGGCCGGATCAGAGGCACCGCTGAGCCGGGGGACGCGTGTGGGCTCTCTTTTCCCGCCCTCGTTCACATCACCCGGCCACTCTGAGTGTGTGTGTGTGTGTGTGTGTGTGTGTATACTCACCTACCGCTTATTACACCTCACCTCTCTCCTCTCATCTCCTCCAACCCTCTCATAAACTGAACATGTGCTCAAACCACCTGCTACTCTGCAGTCCTGTGATGTACAGTGAGTACTTCACACTGCAGTTGCTTGACTCTATTTGACCACAGTTTGTTGGGTCATTGATGTGTATTTGATTGTGATTCATGTGTATTCATGTGGATTTAGTCAGATACATTATTAATACATTTTCTCATTTACATAACTCATGTAGACTTCACAATTTAGTAACTTTGGTTCAGCATCTCTCTAAGTTTTGGAGTAACTTTTAATTGCAGGAAGAAATAAACACCCCAATAGAAAGCGGATGGTTGCCCTGAGAGAACGAGGAAATTATTGAGCAATTTGGACGTCCTTAGTGTGTGTTAATAACCATGGAAGTATGTGCATCAAGAGGCAGATGGCAAGGGGTCCTCTTGGAGGGAAACTCACACTGCTCTTTCTTCTCCCTTCCCCAAGACGCATTTCTTAGAAGTGAGTCATGACACAATATGCAGATGAAAACACATCTTTGGACTATAAACACATTCCAGTGTGGACATTCCGGCTATTGAGGAAGAAAAGCCATGGCCTCACAGTGGGCCCCGCCACACACACACACACACACACACACACACACACACACTGACACACTCTCACCCACTCCCACATGCACACGCCAAACAAGTCTCCATGGCTTTCAGCCCAGATGCGCCAGTGTCTGTGTGCAGCCAAAGACCCTCTCTCCACTGAGGAATGTGTGAGAGCTCCGACCTGCTCCTCTTTCCCACACTTAAGCCTCCATTCAGGGCCGCGCCCCACCCTGCCGCGGCCGCCACTGATCCGTCAGCCCCTCATTATGCCTCGTCCTCAATAGGCCATCTGGACAGCTACCGGGGGAGCCAAGGCTTCTCACAGACTTGGAGTACACCTAGGAGTGCAGGTAGATAATAGTGTGTATGTGTCGGTGTGGTGGGGGATGCACTCAGGCACACACCTCATGGCACACACACATGCACGTGCGGGCGGTCATATACACACACAACATGAACAAAGAGACGAACAGAAAATGTAGTTAAGGTTGAATGAGTGGAAGTTTAATCAGTGATGCTCAAGTTAAAGGTGGATAAAAGGATAAGTGAGAATAGAGAATTATCAATATGGGGCAAGTTATTTTCATAATTCAGATTTATGGTTCATAAAATCAAAGTTTGCCATAAGCGGTAGGAATACAGCAAAGTTATAAATTTATTCAATGCATAGGAGGCATTTTGCTCACCTGTCTTTCATCAAAAATTTGTGCAAATAAGGTATTTTTTATCACTATATTCAGGAGTATGGGGTGATTTTGTTGATAATAACACCATATATACAATGTTTCAATCTTAACCACCAAAAGAAAACCCCCTAACCAAACCCAGTTACATGTGAAGGGGGTCTCAGTCTTGACAGAAGGTATTCCACAATGGCAAAGTTTCCCGCCGTAAGTGTCTTTTCTCAGAGGCGCGCCTGAGACTGTGTGTGTCATGTCACATGTCCCTGGAATGCTATACAGCCGGGACCCACATCAAGGAGCAGGGGCGGCTCTCTCTTCTCCAAAGAGGGGTCAGGCATTTCCCAGGTTCTCTGTGTGGCTGCTGGAGTCACAAGGATCCTTCTTGAGGCGGGTGACACCGAGCACCTGCCCCTGTCTTTGTGGTCCGGCCTTGCCCTCGCACACCCGGAGTCAAAGCCTGGTTCATGACAACAGCGTCAGGAATGCTTTGTGCCCCCTTTGCCCAGCCCCAGCCTGCTAGGAGATGGGAATAAAAATGAACAATGTGAGGTGAATGGTGTCAAATGAAAGTGGGAACATTCCTTGGTTTTTGAGGTAAAATGGGGGACAAATGAAGCTGCCAAATGAGATATCCACCATTTGAAAATAGAGCCATCGATTCTCACAAAATGATTGGTAACAAAAAGTAAAACAAAATGATGGCATGCTTTTAAGGATAGTGAGTAACTTAAGTCAGGGGCTGACAAAATGATAACACTTTAAACAACTGGATCCTCTATATTTTTGAGATATTGAATGATGAGTGAATGATTTGTTTACAAAATGGATACAAAGTTTCATTCAGTGTGCAACAATATCAGCACCACACCGAAGACAACAAAAGCGACTTCTATAACAGTTCAATAAATATAATACACTCTGAAACATTCATCTGTCTTGTTTGGGACAACTCAAATTACTTTCCAACACATTTTTTATGCTAAAGTAACACAAATGTGTGTTGCCCCAAACTAGACACATGGATGTGTGGAAAATGTCACATTATATAGCCTGAAGTTTAAGAATGAGGAGTAATACCAGGATAATAATAATTATTATCCTGTCAATTAAGCATTTCTCACCTAAATTGTACAACATTTGGCCGAAGGATGACAAGCAGACAAGATAAAACTATCTTTAATGAGTGAAAAAAACATCAGGATCATCTGATTTGTCCATGAAATATACTGACCAGGTGACTCCAGGTAAAAGCTATGATCGCTTATTGATGTCACCAATTAAATCCATCTTATTTATGAAGGGGAGTAGATGGGTAGATGAATGAAGGAGACACATTACAGGATGATTTTTAAGTCATGAGACAAGCGAGTCATGATTGTGCAAAAGGAGTGCATCTGTGTCAAACTTGGGATAACACAAAATTGTGCAACATTCTGTACATATGTAAAAACAACATAATTTGTGTTAATATGTGTTGTTATTAACATATATTGTATTGAAAAGTAAGATGGCCTATAGGGAAGCTACTAAGTCATATGCAATGTCATTGTCATACGATAAAATACAATACAAAATCACATGGCTGCAAAATATAACACTGATGAGGATGATAACAATTTTTTTTTTTTTTTAAATAATGTGCAAGGGATGTTTACACTCTGACAGCTGCCTGCCAGAAACTAGAGTCTGGACCTAAACCCAAACTGTCTGGACCTAAACCCAATGAGGGTTCTTCACAGAAAAAAATGGAAGGGATGTTAACTTTCTGCTGCATGTAAACTTAAAATAAATAAATGTAAAATGTAATGTAATAGAGATATAGATGTAGGTGAAACTACTCCACAACGCTGCCCATATAGAGTGTGTGTCTTCCCAAACTAGTCACAGTGTTGAAAATGTCACATCACATAGCCAGGTCTATAATGAACCACCAAGCTACTGTGCAAAGTAATTAGGCTACTAGTTTATGCAGTGAAACTACTCCATGACACTGACTACATAATAGGTCTACAGTAGTCTACGTGCCTTCCCAAACTAGACAGGGGGATGTGTTGAAAGTGTCACATCCCGCAGCAGGTCTGGAAGAGGCTGACAGAGGTTTCCCGCGCACGGGGCCCAGCTGCTGCTCCAGCCTTCAAAGCCTTTAATCCTGTAGGCCGTGTTGCCCCAACTTTCCCACAGCACGCTTTGAAAGACGCAACAATGGACGTGTGCCGCACTCAATGGCGCATTAGTCACAGTCCGCAAAGAGCCATTTAATTCCCAAGAGACGCAACGGGGAAATACCGTGTTATATAAAAAAAAATTGGCGGGAATAGATGTATAGGCCTAGCCAGTGATGTAGGTGGTAAATAAAAAGTTGGGAAAACTGTGACCTCCAGTCGGTCATCCACCAAAACAGACGAATTTACGAACAATTATATTTTCAGAAATAAAAAACGAGGCCTAATTTATGCCTTCTGTCCTTAAAAGTCACTCTGGCCATATAACTTACACCAATGTTATAAAATATAATGTAGACCTATAGGTATGAATTGTAGACCTATATGAATTTAGTTCATAAATATGTAAGCTATATCAGCTAAAAAGGTGGGGGGAAAAGATGGGTAATGGGATGACATTAAGCTTAATTACATCCCTGGACCTATCAATGAAATAGTGGTTTCCTAATCCGCACGCAAGCCTTGTCTACATGCAATTTAACTATTAGGCTACTACATATAATGAGCTTAATAAACATGATTAACTAGCATTATTTTTAATCAAGGGCAATTTAATCAATTATGTTGTTGGTATTTTGTAGCCCTGTAAAGGCCCTGTTATAGCTAAATCCTTATAGATTTACTAGGCTGTAGGCAAATAATTAGAATTATTATGATTAGGAGTTTTGACAACATCGAGAAATTATTCGTTTTTTATTACCCTATGCTATCATAATTAATTAATTTAACATTTATTAACATGACGTTGGCCAGTCTTTTTTACTGTCCTTAATTAGTTATAGCTCAATAACGTTATATCTGAGCAACAGGATCGCCATATGGCCACAGCCTCGTCTAATCTTGTATGGGTGTTGAATGAATTGTTGAAAGGGAAATCCATTTATTTAAAAATGAGCGGGAAGAAAGTGAACAGCCAAGACGCCTCGAGTGAATGCCTTGATCCCCCGGTAATCTTTGGGGGCTCCCATTCATTAATTGTGGTCAGGTTTTCCCGCCATGCGGCTCCACAGCCTTTCATGTGAATGGGCCGAAAACACATCTAGGAATGTCAAGGAGGGATAGAGTCAACTTTTTCCACTCTTTTACTGCACACTCCACCTGTTCCCCTGGGGCATGGTCATTGTCCAGAGGCAATAGACAGTCAATTTAGCATGAAGTAATTGAAGCCTTCTTTGTCGCTGCAGCGCTGCTCCCGGTCCCCCATTGGCCCGCAACTGTGGGAACCCCCTGCCACATCAGGACCCACACACTTTACAGTGGGGAGGGCGTATAAATACAGAGCAGCACTTCAGAAACTCAATCAGAAACCACTGATAACCAACTTTATCAACCGACAAGCCAACCAACTCATCTCAAGAGATACTCACTTCACAGTATGGCACCTGTCAAAGCTCACAGTGTTGTGCTTAGGCCTACTGGCAAGGACAACGTCAAAGTGAGTATTACAACTGTCTAATCCTTCAGTTCCTTTGTGTGTTTTCTTCCAGTCCTCAGTCCTGATTGGCTGAGTCGCGTTCGAAGCCGTCGTAAAATAGCCTACCCAATAAACGCACACCTGTAGCCGCGTCGCTCATTTGAATATTAATAGCCTACACTAACAGACAATCACCATTACAGACTGTGTCGCTTAGCAACCATAAAGGATTATATTAGGCTACTAGGACTATATTACTAAAATGACATTTCATTATAGCCTATAGCCTAATAGATTTCTTGAATATCTGTGTTTCTTTTTATTAGGCTACACAGGTGTGTAGTTGTTGTAGCCTATAAGGTAACTCGAGACCGTGATTTACACTGATTTAAGAGGCGAAACAAGCTGGTTGCTTAAAAAATCAAATGTATGATGTCGTGTTTTCCTCCGCTCCCAGTTGAGAAAACCAGCGGTGGAAAAGATGCGCAGGGATCGCATCAACAGCAGCATCCAGCAGCTGAAATCTCTCCTGGAAAAGGAGCTGCAGGCGCACCAACCCACCTCCAAACTGGAGAAAGCGGACATCCTGGAGACTGCAGTGAGTTACCTGAAGGAGAACCTGCGGCCCAAGGCCGCTGGGACCCCTGGGGTGGTCGGGACACCTGGTCGGGGTTTTGAAGAGGGCTTCACCAGGTGCCTGCAAGAGACGCTCTGTTTCCTCTCCATGCACAACCAGCCGACCGACTCTCAGCACAAACTGGTGCATCAGTTCAGCCTGGCCCCCCTGCAGGCTGGCAGGGCCGGGATGGGCGCACCAGCATGCGTCACGGCAGGTGGAAGAAGGCTGCTGTGGAGACCCTGGTGATCCCCAAAGGCTGATGTGATGTCCCTCCGTGACTGTCTAGACTCATAGAGTGTCTATGTGAAATCTAGAGAATGGTATTGGCTTATTACTTTAGCCATTACATTCTCTTCTTGTAGGAAATTATTACTTCCATTAAATTTCCCCATTTCCCCAAAATCCGCTAAGTTTATTATACTGTATGTATTATAGACTTATCTTATTCAACTTATCCTATTGGATGACTTCACTATGTGAAGGCGAATGTTGTTTTACATATTGTAAAACCTATTGTAGGCCTATTTTGGTCCAGTAGCGTGTGAATAAACTATGTTGGTAAAAAAAGAAAGAAAGACAGAAAATAAGTGATATGTATGTGGCTATAGCCTATATCACATTGATATGACTTTGCCTGAAAAGACAATAAAAATGATTTCACTGTCAAAAAAAATCTGTCGTCTTATTGTTTTTAAAACCTCTGGATGCACAGAAACTGAATGTAACGGGGACTCAACGTAATCAGATTACAATACTGTGTTTTTAGTAGCTATTCAATCATGACGTTATTGCTTGTAATTTTTGAGAATGTAATCAGTTATCTGATTACATCCCCCCCCCCACACACACACACACATATTTGATTCACTAGTCCAACAACATTAGGCTGCTACATACGTTATAAAACAACAACACTATCAAAAAGACACACCCACAGAGTCCCATGTCTTTATTATCCCCTTCAGGGATAGGCTAATACTAGGCTACTATAGACACACACACACACACACACACACACACACACACACAAAGATAAAACAATATAACAAAGCAACAACAGCAGTTATTATGTAAAATATTTTCTGGCATTAGCAGTCCGATATTTGATTCTTTTTCAAAATAGATCCACGGTTTTGCAGTTCTCTAGTGTAACTGTTTCCAAAGGTAAGAAGTAACATATTTGTTCTAAAACTATTCTGAAACTAGGAGTGTTTCTCTTTTTCCAGTAGGCCTACAGGAGAATGCACTTCTTGGCAAAACATATTATAGTGATCAGCAGTCTACATTTCTCCATTCATGAAATTAACTAAATAAAAAAATAAGGCTGTTGGTCTTTTATCTCACCATCTCTCCTTTAACTCTTATGTCACCCAAAGTAGGCCTAACCTAGCCTACATGCTACCGTATGGTTACCTAATACACGTTTTTTAATGCTGTTGAGTGTTATTAAAGAGTGCAGGCCGGCTATTATATCGCCCTCCGAATAGCGCATGTTTCCTCCAAATGAAGTGCAGAAGATGGGCCTAGAAGTGCCAAGATTTTAGGCGGGAGAGCGGCGGCAGGAGAGTAAACATTTTCAAAGTGAATGGTCCAGCTGCTGCTCGGAGGACAAAGACACCCACAGCCTCCTCCGGAAAGCCCAAGCCATGACCTGAGCTTTCTCACACTCGCACCATTCAGAGCTGTCAATTGGAAGTGTGCGTCCCATTTCCCTCCAACACTCCCAATCCCAGCTTTTACACTTTATTGCTTGTAAGTATGGCCATATGGTAATAAGCAGCTTAAAATTTCCATGTGAATATGGCAGCGAACAGAAATTGAGGCTTCATTATGACACTAAAACTGTTGGATATCCGACCGTTGAATTAGTGTTGATCTGTTTATTGAGGGCAACAATGGGCATCTCTCTCAAATAATCACTTGAAATGGGTGAGAGAGGTATTTGAAGCATGCCGCATCGAAGCCCACTTATTATTTTTTGTTCCATTCATTGTGCGTGACAATGCATTCCATCTCTTTTATGTATCTGAATATTCTGCAAAGTGATGCCCTCAGCCTGCTTGCGATAACAATGAAAGGACCTGCTACGCTGAGACATGAAAGAAAATTATCAGAAAGACCCCCGCGCTTTTGTGCAAATGCAAATAAGCCGCATATTTCTGGCTCTGGAAAATTTCCTTTAATATTCGTCAGATTTCACCACATTGAGGCCTCATCCACTCGGCAAAAAAAGCTCCTCCATTGGTTTAAGTTCTTATTCAACCCCATATTAAGGTCAGGGATGTGATCAGTAACACAAACCGCAGGGAAAAAGTAGGCAAACAAGACAGAGAAATAAATGAAAAACCACATCTGTAACGTGTGTCTCTCAGGCTAATAAAACATGTTTTTATGATGGCGTGTGTTATTAGGCCAAGTGACTCAAATGAGACTTCAATGTGGCAAGTGTGAGTGTGTGTGTGTGTGAGTGAGTGTGTGTGTGTGTGTGTGTGTGTGTGTGTGAGAGAGAGAGAGAGAGAGAGAGAGAGAGAGAGAGAGAGAGAGAGTCTGGAGGTGGCTTCACACTCTCAACATCCTGACAAGTAGTCATAAACCCTCCTTTGTACTTTGACAGCTAGGTGTTGCCACAGGACCAGTCCCAAGTAAGACTGGTGTCAAATGGACAGAAGGGGAAGGTCTAGACCTAAACAAAAACATACCCAAATCTTGATAATAATAATAATTTAATATTTATTGTCAAAAATTTGTTATCTAAGTCAATTTACAGTGCGTTACTAATGCAGGCACATTTTGAAGATAGTAAATCAATTGCATTTGTTATAGGACAGCAAAAGATTAAAATACAAAAATACTTTTTTAGAAATTATACCCCCCTAAACTGAAACAGAGAAAACAGAACACATTTATGATACAGGCTAAATCACTGCGGACATAATCAGCACTTTAAAAGTGCAAATGCTGTTTAAACATTTCACAAGTGCAATGACAGTATGGATTATGAGGTAAACAGTAATCAGCCAGCAAAGTATGTTTTAGTTAGGAAAGTTATCTGCACAAAGCCTCCAAGCCAGTTTCACAGCAGACTTAAATCAAATTGTATTCGCAAATAATTACATGCGTTTGTTTTAATCTGCTTGTAGTATGGGATAAATTGAGACTGTAGCATCATGAATACTCTGAGAATCAGAAAGTTCAGAAAAGTCACAGTACATACAGCATTTGAGGATGAATTTGGTACTTTTCTGTGACAACTTACCTGACAAAATCTGAGCTGTCCAGTTAGTAACCTCCATTCATTTGGTACTCCGAGAGGATTAAAACAACTCCTAAGAATTATTTGCAAATACTTTTTGACTTTGATTTGTTTCACTGAAACATGCCGTCTAGTTGTCTGCTGTCATGTAAGCATCACTCTTTAACTACAGAAAGTCAGGGGGAATAGAAATTTCACTGTAACACTCAAGTCAACCAAATCTGCATAATGTTTCCGCTTTTACACACAAATATCTTAAAAGTATTAGCAACAAAAATATAATTAGAAAATATATCGTTACAAGAACCAGAATAAGACATTAATGGCTCTTACTTTGACAGATAAAATCATTTGTGTGCGCTTAGAGATAAGATATATGACATACTCACATTAATACTTTCTATGTTCTAGGTTATTTTTGACCTAAAATATCATTTCAATTTGGTTCAGCTAATAAAAAAACAAATTATATTTGGGAAACAATGTCCCTAAATGAAAACTCCACTGACAAATGGACTTTGTCTTTGATTTCACAGATTCTTAATGTTCGGTGGGTAACAAGAGAGATTATACCTCAGGGCGTTTCAACTGGGAAAGTAACAGCAGCCAAACTCTCAGATAAACTATGCAGGTATCTAAGTAATAATCCACAGTAAATTGTACCACTTTGATAGTCTGTGGAGCCATGAATGGAAAACCACCTTCTTGGAGGCAAGAAGCCTGGGCCAGCTGCTGATTCTGCCTATAGTGCCACCAAGGGGCGCTGTTGTGCTGCTCCCAATTTCCAAAACTACATTCTTTTTCATGTCTAGATTCAGTGCAAGGTTATTTCAGAGGGGGGGGGGGTATGACTAAACTTGGACGCAGACAAGGAGATGATCTGTCTTCATTTCATTTGCAGAGCAGAGGTGTACAGGTCTTTAGTGTGTGGAGAATCATCTGACGGAGGGCCTGGGCTGGACAGAGCTACAGTACTTCATTCCTTCTCAACCCATGTAGGGGTACTTCCATCCTTTGAGGGGGACGTGGGTCTGCTTGACTACCTGTGGCGATGTCCATCTCAGAACGTAGTGCGGACCACCGGGTTTGTCATTGGTTCCTTGGAAAAGAGGAAGGTTCAGTTTAGTTGTTGATAATTAATCAGATACAACATGTCGCTTAAATACACCATGTTGGAGGATGCTTTTATCTAACAGCACAATGAATGTGTGCTTTTTTGGGCATCAGTAGCCCAGCTGGGAATTGAACGTGTGCTCCAGGCAGCAGGGGCGTAGCTAGGAATTATGGGTCCTATGTACAGGAGGGGACTCTGGCCCCCCTCCACTTTCCTTTTGTCCTCACACCAACATTATTCCATCTATAGCAAACATCTCCATGTATAATTCAAACACATCTCAACACATTAATTTACTGATTCATTATGGGACACATGATCACTGATTGAAATTATGTGTTTTGGGCACCACCCTGATGGCGCTAATAATCATATTTTCATCAGTAGTTCTCTGCTCAAAATCTGTTTAGGGAGGGCAGTTTTGATTTAGTCACACACAAGAAAAACCCAGCCAAATTTTACTTCCGTTTGTTCCAGTTAACACAACAATCTTATGTTATCTAGAACAGTTGCTGTATCCTATTTTTTTAGAAAGTTTTATTTGTTTGCAGTTTTGTAGATTTATTTCAACTAAACTCAGTTTCAAACAGAGCAGTGTGAAAGAAAAGTATAAAATATGTATAAATATACACCTGAGGACCACAAACGGCATTCTAGTACAGACACTTTAGGGGCCACCCTCCCTCAGCTTGGGGCCCTGGGTAGTCAGTGCCCCTATTCCCTCCACTACAGCACCCCAGCCTGGCATGCATTAAGCTACAGAAGACCATAGAGAGGAAGCAGACTCTACAGCCACAGGACTGAAGTGTAACTCTGGAGAAAACAGCAATGATCTTTCTGTTTACCTGTCCTTATTGGGAGTGACAGGCTATAAAATGTATGGTTCCCTCACCAATGGGAGAGCAAGTAAGCATCCTTACCAGAGGCTCTGGCGCCACCAAATGGCTGCTGAGCAACAATGGAGCCAGTGGATTTGTCGTTCACATAGTAGTTCCCTGCAGCGTTTCTCAAGGCCTTGGCTGCCTCATCGATAACATTCCTGGAACAAATTACACTCTTGTCAATTTATTATCTTTGAAAGTGTCAAACACAGTACTATCAAATGTCATCATGGGAAAGCTCACAGGAGAAAATACAAAATATCCATCATTATGGGAAAGCTCATAGTATAGTACCATATATGTTCTTGTTAGGATCCAACAACACTATTCTTAATAGTTGTGTGCTTATGTGAGTAAATCGGTTGAGAAACATGTCTTCCTAATATTTTAGCAAATCTGTTTAGAAATGTCAATATCAATTGATTTATATAGCACTTTAAATACAAAACAAGTTTGAACAAAGTGCTTTACAAGGTGGGGAATAAAAACAGGGCAAAATTAAATAAGAGAGAGAGAGAGAAAAGAAAGCAAATATGGCAAATCTGCATATCAAATGAGCAAATGGCTGATAAGTGTGTCTTACTTGTCCTGAGCAAACACTGCCCCGGTCAGAGCATAAGGCGATGTGTTGTCTATCAGGTGCAGCACCTCTTTGTAGTTGTTCTCAGGGTAAACATATACAGACAGAACAGGCCCAAAGATTTCCTGGAGAAAACAAACAAGATGTAACAAATTGGACAGAAAGGAAGCTCTGAGCACCAAGGAATCAAAAATGAAACAAAGAGAGTCCTTGAGGTTTTTGCATAACCTGAAGAAAACATGTGTCTGACATACTTTGCAGATGTATGATGCATTTCACAAAGCAAGATTAGTGAGTTACCCAGCTAAGTTTAAAACGTGTTATAAAATATCTTCTGAAATTTTTTTTTATATTTGTTTGTCTGAATCATATTCCTAAACCTAATATTCAAGTTTTGTTTTACAAATTCAAATCAGTATCACTGTAAGGACAATATTTTTCAAGGCTGGCTAACTTTCTCATCCTGCTTGTTGAAATACCCCCCAGGTGTACCAATATTTCAATAAATATCCTATTGGACACAACACTCTTTGTTTCATTTTAATTTATGGAGAAAATAAAGACAAAGGGAGACATTTCATTATGACCGACATAATCATAATACCATACATAATGTGAACGTGCCGCTGTGTTCTCAGTTTGTGAACCGGGGCATGAAACTTGAGTTTGAGCCAGCTTAGTTATCCAAATACCAATGGCTGTTTTACCGAGCCCGATTTTACATGTTTATGTAGGTAATCCATGCAGTTATCCTGAGGCTAAGAAGACATAACGCCTTGTTAACCAATACCCTCAATGTTTGTTTCTACATTCATTCAGTGCCAATGGCTCCCCAGTGCTGCACAATTGCCCATGCTGCTAGAAAAAACAGTAAAGACAATGAAAACAGTCATCTGGGCATATTTGTTTATACCTAAATGAACAAATATAGCACAATTTCTACAGTACAATTGTTCCATAAATGACATAAATATCCAAATAAGAGCTTTTTTAAGCCACAACAGTTTCTGACACTAAAACCAAGTTACAGCACTGAAATTACTCCCATCCTCCTCCACTGCA
Source organism: Centroberyx affinis (assembly GCF_046629955.1). Lineage (NCBI taxonomy): Eukaryota > Metazoa > Chordata > Actinopteri > Beryciformes > Berycidae > Centroberyx > Centroberyx affinis. The sequence goes on from NW_027279669.1 coordinate 180,639, forward strand.
ACCACAAATTCTTGGAAAATCTCTGAATTTCTACCTCATTCATGATAGCTTCCTGTGGGTCTTTGGTCTCAATGATGGTAGGCTCCACAAAATAGCCTTTCTTGTCATCACAGTTGCCCCCAGCGACGATAGTCAACTTAGGGGAAGATTTGGCATGATCAAGCCACTTCTTTATGCGACTAAAAGACTACAGGAAAAGGAAAAGGAAGGGTTTACAGTCACTTGAACTCCATTATGTTGAATTTATAACAATAACAATAATAAACAATTCATAAATGATTAAGGAAAAGGAAAGAAGAAGACATAGACAATAACCTTAACTGGAAGTAACAGCTGGCAACTATAAATGATAGGGTGAATACTGTACCTTGTCATCGATCACAGCTGAGAAAAAGGTGCTAAAGTCTTCCACGGGCTGATGAAAAAGACAGAAAGATCATCAAATAACTTAAGAACCTAAATGTCATTAGAGAACATTTCTTAATTACAAGTCTTTCTCTTTTTACCTATCACACAGATAATCTCAGAATGTATAGCAGACTTTCTTAAAGAAATACCATGATAATGTTGAATCTTCAGATATTTTTCTTCACCAAGCATGTGTCTTTGTGACACATGACAATGTGACAGTTAGCAGCTAACTTCAAAATGACTTAAGAGCCTGAAGGACAAATGTCACAACTTTTTTCATGTGACAAGTACTTGGAAAGCAGGTTTTCTGGCTCAAGGGCAGTGTGTGCTCTCTACTTACATCTCCCACTCTGATGTTTTTGTGGATGGCTAGGAGTCCCTGTTTAATCTGCGGCCACAAGGTGTCTGGTACATACATCCTGGAGCAGGCTGAGCACTTCTGGCCTCCGTACTCAAACGCTGAGCGAATGGTCCCGCTCACCACACTCTCAATATCCGCAGACTTATGAACAAAGTGGAAGTTCTTCCCACCGCACTCTGAAAAGTGTGAGAAGCCATGTTTAATGAGAAACAGGAAACAAGTGTATGCACATCCCTGACAGCACATTATTTCATTTCAGGTACAAGGTAAAAACAGAAGTCAATACTTAAGGGAGAGACCTTTGTGCAGCAGGCTCGTCTTAAAGTACAAATGAAACCCAGACACTGAATCTTGTTCCCAGTAAGATTTGTTGGTGCAAAGTTTCAACCAGATGTGGATCTTTGTCATACAATAGCAATCGTTTTGCCTGACAAAGACCTACAATTGGCTGAAATGTTGCACAAGTAAAACTTACTAGGATCAAGATTAATTGTGCATGTAGTCTTTTATCACCACCGGCCCTGTCTTGAGAATAGGGATGAGACACTACAGTGGTACAAACCATGACGCCACTACTCAATTTTTAATTACAGTGACCACTGCGATAACTGCGGATCTGTTTTATTTTCCCCAAGAGGGGGAAGTCCTCTAATATATGTTTCATTCATGTTGCTGACTGAGTTAAAGTGGATGCAGACCAGTAGCACTTTATTTGAGACTCAATTGAAATTATTTCTTTTAGATGCTGTTATTTGGATTTTTATTTCTGTTCTTTAAAACTATCCTTACAGTTTATATAAGCTAAACCAGCATATTAGATAATTTTGGTCAAGATAATCGTACTGTGAAATTTTCATATCAGCACCGGCCCTGGTTTGAAAATTTGTAATAACAGGTTGGGATGTGTCATGTTGCAGAGGCTACTGGTGCTGCTCACCTCCCGCCACCCGAGGGAAGTTCCTATAGTTGTCCAGGTTCTGCGCCACCTGTTTCCATAGACGCTTGAAGGTCCTACAGAAAAGACATCAAACAAAAACATGGATCTGTGTCACATTTTTCGAATACCTCAGTTTGGAATGAAAATAATGATAAAGAAATATGTTCTTACGGGACGCTGCCAGTGAAGTTGATGCCTGCTAAGTGCTCAGAGGAGGTGACAGTATCTCCGAACACGGGTCCATCAGCTGGCACAAACTGGACGATGTTGGGGGGCAGGCCGCACTCCCGCAGGACTTTGTAGACAGCGTAGCTAGCAGACATGGCAGTGTCGCTAGGCTTCCACAGCACTACATTACCCTGAAGAATAGGAGCAGAACCAGAAAGTCAAGAAGAAAAAAAACAAAACAATGTAAGGAACCAAGAAACAAAAGACATTCCAATTCAGATGAAATCACAACACATACCATGCATTACAAGATTTTAGGTCTGCTTTTTCCATGAACTACACCATCCCAATCCAAGTGAAAGCTATTATTTATTTATTACTACCATTAAATACTCTTCAATCATTGGGCAGGGAATAGATAAAGGTGGGAGAGCATGGATTTTTCCAAAAAGGGTGCAACTAAACATTAGGAAGGTATTCTAAATATTTTGTACTCAGTTGATAGAGACACAATACTCACTCCACAGTCCTTGCACTTACCATCAGAGCTGGGGTACCTGCCAGATTTCCACCAATAGCAGTGAAGTTAAAAGGGGCGACAGCTGCTACAAAACCCTGCGGGAAAAGGTGAAATAACAGAATAAGAGTTTTGTTCCAAAGTAAGATAACCAACAGTTAAAATAAAATTACACCTCCTCTCACTAAATGAGTGATAGCATAAAATAAAGCCAATTACAGCACTGTTAGGTAACCCAAGTCCTTGGTTAAAAAAATGATAACATCCTCGGATTACCCACTAAATATTACAGATACTGAATGAAGAACTTTGGATAAAGTTTTTTTCCCCCCCCAACACAGAAATCTAGTGTTTTGGAAATGAGCTCTTTCCTCATGGACCTTCACGGCATTCAACAAAACGCAAAGAGGCTTACAATAAGAAAAACAAGGCAGTGTATTTTCTGACACATTCTCACCTCCAATCCACGGTAGAGCATGGTGTTTGTGCTGCCATCACCATCTATTGGTTGCGTTTTCTCCAGCTCAATGGCATGTTTGGCGTTGAATCTGAAAAAGTCAATCAGCTCTGCAGCAGCATCGATCTCCGCCTGTACCACCGTCTTACCCTGGAATACACAGGTGAAAACGGGACAGATAATGAAATAATGTCACTCTGAGGGAAGCACATATTGGATAGCAAGTCTGTCCAACCAAGACCAAGACTAGGGGCATAAATAAAACCAAATACTGAACTAGGCATGGAGTGTTAAAATAAATGCAGTCTACACAAATCTGATTAACCATATTCAGATTTTCCTTCAATTCCTTCAAAGCTGCTGATTGGTTTTGACTCAACTCATTCAGAGTGAGGGACACTGTTCACTTTGCAAGCTTTTGTTCTTCCTCCCTTCCAATATTTTCTCCCAGATTTGTGTGAAATGTATACAGGCATGGCAGGTGGATTCTCACTGATAAGAGAGAATTTGTCACCTGACAAGGCTGACAGCATACTTTTCATAGCCTCACCCTCATGCACCCCAAGGCTCTGAACCCTCCTGTGTGAGCTATAATTATCACTGGATTCCACGGGCCTATAACCTGATTCACTTTATTTTACTGGCAGGCCATACCTCAACAAAAACATTTGGATGATAGAAGAGTTTTTACTTCTTTTGATGAGCAAAGTTAAGCACGATAAGGCAAAGTTTGGCCTAATAACTGTGTTCCTGAACAAAAAAAATAGTAGGCTATGATACTGTTTTGAAAATGTTTTGTGCTTATAAGTATATGATTTGGTATTGCAATGTAGATAGCGTCTACAAAATAATTTTTTTGAGTACTCTATGTCTCGTTATAGATTTTATCCTAATACAATCACGATTTCGCTCATTTTTGCTGATGAACAAATACAGAAGCTGACACAGATGGTGGCACCACAATACGCCACTAGTAATAAAATAAGTAACACCCATACAACAAAGTAACACATACTTATTTACAACAACAGCCTGGGGGAGTTATTGAAGGAATCGAGAGCATTACTCATTCACTTCCTCCATTTAGATGTCTCCTGCCGAGGTTGCAGCCTCGATCACAAGACCAGAAGGAGCATCACTCTACCTGTCCGATCATGGTCTTGGCTAGGATTTCCGCTCTCTTGGGCCCACTGATGACGTCCGCTGCCTTGAAGAGAACCTGGGCTCTGTCCTGGACGGGCTTCAGGTCCCACTCTCTCCGCGCTGCCACGGACGCCAGGATAGCTTTGTTGAGCAGCTCCTGCATCAATCACATGCAAGCGAGAAGAAACGATTTCTTATGAGACTATGCGTTCTTTGGTGCGATAAATTCGTCATGTAAATCCCAGCGAAGGGAGTTTTATAAAGTTTGCAATATTTTGAATTATGTATCTTTGTATTTAAATCTTTAAAATGTGAACTGTGTAGATTTCTAAAGGGAAATTTGTATATGATTTGCTGTGGTGGTGAATCAGGTTTACAGTACAGAGAATCATAGTTTAGGCCTTAGGTACAACTGGCTTCAAAAAGTTATTTTCTGGATTTGTGATGAGAACAGAAATAAGATAAACAGATGTGCAAATGGTTAGTGCACACGACACGTTTTTCCAAAAATACATATTTAAGTTTAATTTAAAAAATAAAGCAAAAGAAAAAAATATATAGTGTGGTACATTTGAGAGATTAAGCACCTCTCATGCTCCAAATTACCTTGTCAGCATAGCAGAACTTGGCCACCTTATGCGAGTGATTGAAGGGCTTTGAAAAGAAACAAAGAAAGTGAATGTAAATGACAGCTATTAAATTACAGAAGCTAACGAATCTTATCAAGAAAAGATAAACACAGCTGATAACAGCAGCATGACAGTTATTGCAATTCAGCTTGCAAGTCTTTCACTCTGGGCTATCTTTTGGGCAAACAAAGTACAGCAGCACTGTACATTTATATGCACATACAGTTATATGAAAGTACGTTTGAATAATGATTCCGATAGCGATAGGTTCAGTCTCCAAGTTTACATATCTGTGCACGGCATGTAGCAAGTTTACTATTATACTATATTTACTATTATATTACTGTTATAACCGTTTACTCCACTCACAGATAACTGATATCTGATGTCTTTGGTCCACACATGTTCGTCTCCAACCACACAGGGAATCTCCTCTGTTTTCCCTTTCAGATCGTCCAAGGCCTGAAAAAACAGACACATGACGGCACAGGCACAGAACATGAAACTGAACTTGAACAAAAAAGAATTTATGTAAATTACACATTAGTGATTGTGAGGTGATATGCATGTGCCTCCTAACCTTCAACAGCTCTTTCCTCTCCGCACTGCCCTCATTGAATCCCAGGATCGGCTCATTCTTCACCTCAACAGCTGCACAAGGGAAGGTTTTGAACCTTAAACACACACACACACACACACACACACACACCACATGAATTTTATGCTCCTCAAAAGCTTTACCAGTTTAACACGATATTACAGCCTTCTATAAAGATGTAATCCCATAAAATCCCATTTCTGTTCATTCAGAGTTGATCTCCCCTCACTGTATTGTCTGAGCCAGGTAGCAGGCCAATAGCACACATCAGCAGATGCCTTTGACCTGAATAGAGTTTAACTGGCCATGAAAATCTTGTTCATGGTTAGAGGATGTTGAACTCTTTCAATGAATAGACAGGAGGTCGCACAACTGGTTTTAGCTTGAATCCCGTTTGTGCCATGCAAGTTAATTTTGATAATCCATTTGTCAGGCTTACAGTCTTGTAGCAGCTGTAATGCAAGATAACCTTTCCTCACATTAATCTTCTAACAATGGTCAACTTACAAATTGGGCAAATACAGTTTTCCAGTGGGTATTCTCAGTTAGGCCTATTTTTAGTTAGCTTTTGATGTAATAACTGGTGGTCCTGTGTAACCCAATGGGCAGAGCATGGCACTAACACTGCCAGGGTTTGATTCCCATGCTAAAAATGTATGGTCCTCTATCATGGTACCATGGTACTCTAAGCCACTTTGGTTAAAAACATCCACAAAATGGCTAATGTTAAGTTAGAGCTACATGTGTTGCATAAGGAAAAAAAGGTTTGGCTTTTGCAGCTGCAGATGCTTCTTCACTTCATTCTTTTATTCTGACTGACACCTCTTGTCTTATTCTGACTAACACCCCTTTCCTGGGAAATTACACCACACCAGACCTCTGGTGCCCTCACTCCTTCATATATGATTAACTAATCCAGTCTAAACTTTCCAAACTGAAGGTCACAGCCAGGTTTGATAGTGGTCAGCTGGGGTGAGATAGCCAAGCTGCCAGAGGCAGGTATTCTCATACCTGACTAAAAGTTATCTTTTCTTGTCAGTGTGCCAAGCTGCATATATTTTTTATTTGAAACATGTAAAATAAATCAGTCAAGATCTTTTTGAGGGTGCAGATTTCCCCTTTTCTGATTCTTGAATTGCCTATGTGAAATCGACCCACCAGAGAAGCCTTATTCTCAGTCATTCCTTATGCCATACCAAAACATATCTCCCTGTCAGCAGTCACGCTCTACACACATGGCTCTCCTTGAACTGCACACATGCTGAGCTTTTGTGTTTTTGCGTCATGCCCACCAATAGAGAAAGATAACAAACATCTGGAAGTCAGAAAATCTGGGTTACTCATGTTTTTTGTCAAAAGTTTTTACAGGTGTTGCAGCAAAAGCAACATAGGCCAAACCTGTGTGGCATTGAGTGTAGATTTGATATAGTGTATAGGATGATTGAGAGCCTTCAAATGCTTATGACAACTGCTCCAAAAACCTGAATATGACTTTCAGATACATTGATGCCTACTTATGGTACTTAATGTATCCAAGTATTGTTAGGGGACATGCTACTGCAACTGACCCATGCAAGGTTACTTCCGTGAACTGTTGCATTGCTAGACCGTTAGTCATCAAAATAATAAACAGAAAATGGTTAAGAGGCTTTGAAGCAAAACAATCACTTTAACGTTAGATCCTCGCGTTGAATTTGCCCACTCATACCTACTAGGCTACCTTACCTCATTACATAACATGTTAGGCAATTACACTTGTACACACCAAATTAGCAGTGCCATTAGCCTACATTACATTTCCAGCCTACTTGTAATGTCACGAGTGTCACCTCTTAACTATCACGCGCTAGAAACCAACGGCCATGGCAGACGGACACTGCTGTTAACGTTAACGTTAAATGACATTTTGTAAGTAAAGTCAAACGTAAGGTGAAGGAGTCTCGTGTGTGCTCATGTGAAAGTACCTACCCCCTCCAAGACTGGCAGACAGCCGCTCTCACGCGCAGCATACTGTTTCAGGGAAAGGATGCTAAGATAAATTGATAAAATGATAAAATAACGAGCGAATACTCCCCCTAACTGACCTAACACTTGACACAAGTATCAATTTCCGATAAGACAGACTATTGAACCGATTCACGTAGTTGGATTGGTGTATCGCCAGTGAACACAACCTGGACCGGACCATCTCTTGGCGGGGGAGGACGTTATTTTTTTTATTACAATATTTCCTCCCACTGCCGAAAGAACCGTTCACTTTGAATTATACTTGCTGTATGTGTTTCGATAAGTGTGTGAATAGGAAAAAAACGTGTTACGTTCACGTCAAAATCGTAAATGTATTTCCAGGAAAGTCTCGCGTTTCTTGGATGGAACTTCCCAGTGAGGGCGAGTCGTGCACTGGCCATTCAGCGAAAGGGAAAATATCCTCGACAAATCACAGGCCATTCCATATGATTTAAGGATAGGAAGCTCTATTTTTGACATTTCCATATGCTCTCCATCCATCTCCGTCCATCTCTTCTTCTCGCTCATCTCTTCATTTCGTTTTTCCCGCATATTTTGCAGACCTGCAGCTTGTCATACATTTCTGACAGACGCGGGACATCTTGATTCCTCTGGCATGAGGCAAATTTCCCAATTTGCAGCTAAAACTATTATGTAGATGAATGTAGCCTATGTGGCCCAGAAAATGAATGGCAACTTGTAAGAGTTTGATAATTTTGTGCAGTTGCATTAACTGTAGTTCGTCATTCAAATTTTTAAACGTCCAAGTTCTCAAGGCTATTAATAAAGCTGCTCAATCCGACTTTGAGAGCATTTGTACTGTGAAATGGGACCTTATTGATGGCCTGTTCACTTCAAAGGCAGAATAGCTGAAGTGGATTTGTCATTGTAAAATAGATTGGAACAGAGCATCCCTATTTCAAATACACTTTACATAACCAGCAGACTCCTAAAATGGAGTCAAATAAGTTAACAATTATTGATTAGTGACATTTGAAAGCAATCCCTATATTACTTTTTAGATTATGTCTGGTTATGTAGCCTACTGAATAGGTCTTGAAGTGTTTTGGCGCAAAACTTACCAGTTTACTAAACACTGGTTTAATTTTTGTGTGCCAGAGTAGCTACTTATTGGCATCAATATACTGGCAAACCAGTAGGCCTACATGTCTGGGTCTAACCCTAATGTTAAATAGGCCTACCAGAGATGGTAATAAGATATGACAAACTAAAGAAGGAGGTTAATTCAGTTTTTTTTGTGCATAATGGCTCACAGCTGCTTAGTCAACCAAAACAAAAGGTGCTTACTAGTCACATTTGGGGTATAGCCTAGAAGAGAGAAAACAACTGAATAAGAGAGTCAAGCTGAAACAAATGAGCTCCTCCAAAATATGACTTTTTCCCTGTACATTTACTTGCACTTATATTAGTGGTTATTTGTCTTATGGTGATTACCGACTTGAACTCACATCGGTTAGCCACCTTTTATTTTGCCACTACATCACTGTTTATAACAAGTGCTTGCTATCACATTTTATTCACATCATGTTTGCGTCCGCGTTCTGCCAACCGACGTATTTTGTACCAACTGACGCTCCGTGACGTTGGAACACTGCGGTCAAGCCATGGATGTAGGGTCAAGCCAGCCGCCGCTTGGATTTTGATGCGCGTCTATTCGTGCTGCTTCGGTACCGGTGCTACCGGTGCTCGACTGCGGTCAAGCTAGCCGTCACTCGCAACTCCGTGGTCAAACCAGCCGCCCCTAAATTTGGAGTGCGCGCGTATTCTCACCTTTATGGCAAATGCATTGAAACGGCCCAGCGCGAGCTGACAGGGAGAGTTAGCGACTTTATTCTGTCAGATTTCTCACTTTGCAAAGACAAGTGTTGCAGTATGAAACTCTTACCCGAAGAGAGGCTATGACATCTTTATTCTACCCGAGCACACCAAATACAATAGGCTACAATTTATCAAATTGCGTCGCACTTGGTGCAAGGATACACATGTGACTACGTCCGGTTTTCAAAATAAGGTGTTAACACAGGGTATATACAAAAAACATATATGGAAATTAGATGAATGGGATTATATTCACAGGAAGCATAAAGCATGTTATCAGTGTCCCTTATAAATTAAAACATCCCACTAAATTGTGAGGGACATTACTTTATTCTTTGATTTTGGGTTGCAAGAAAAAAAAATCCTGACAATGACTGATATACAGTATTTGAGTTCAGGACAACCCTGACTGCATACGAACTCAAAATCAAGCATTTTTACTGTATCAGTTTAGAGAATTTCAAAGTTAAAGTCCCACATTTGTACCTTCAAATGGCTTCCTTTCTGAAACTCGGGGTGCTGTAAAAACACATTGCTCCATAAGTTCTGGCAATGACTGATATATTTGAGTTCAGGAAAGCAAAATAAAAATAAATAAATAAATAAATAAAATAACTAACCGAAATAATAATAATAACAATAATAATAATTATTATTTTTTTCTTTTGTGTCAAGTCTTTTGTTTTGGTCACATAAACTTGCAGGAATGCACTGTTGCACCAATTCATAAAAAGCTCGATAACAGGACCGTGACTTGTAAATTACATTGCAGCATCCTCGAAGAAAAAGTGAAGATGCCTGTAATGCTTGAACATCCTCACCTTTAATACGTGTCCAGTTTAAAACCTTATCCATGTAAGCAGAGGCAATTTTATGATCGTTTCCAAAATGCTGTCTGAGTAACTTCTTGGCTCTTTGATCTCCTTGGTCATGAGAATTGAGGAAGATGTTGGCAGCTGCGCACTATGTCTCTTGGCTGCCCCCTAGTGGATTGTTCAGGAAAGTGCAATATCATCAGTGCAATATCATTTTGCCTTTGCATGATGCTCAAGATATCGTTCTGACTGTCCCAGGTCTGATTTCATCCACATCTGCCACATTCAGGTCCATGTTTTGATTATCATGGGGTTGTATATTATTTTACCTTTTCAGTAAAATCACAGAACACTGTCATTTTTGCTTGAAACCGTTTGAGTTTGCCTCACAACTTCATCTTGAGGTAAAGTTCAGTTATATTGTGGAACAATATAGAGTTTGGGAGATGATGCATTTTATGTTAGAGGTTAGGGTTTGAGTTGAAAGTGATATTGGATTACTGGGGGAAGCTTTGATTGATTATAAGGCCACCTCTGTGATTTTTATATGAATCAAATACTACTAGAACAACTTGTACAGTTATATGAGGATGAAAGGTCAGCTTAAGGCCCTTTGTGCCGGCAGCACAAACACTTTAAACTGCTTTTCCTCTCTCCTCCTGTCCAACTTGAGTTAACCTGCTTCAGTTACATACTGATAATGTGTATTATCTATGTAAATAGCATGCTTTGTGACTTGCAGGTACCTGACATTACTGGCAGAGATAGAGCAGACCACCGAAGAATACTGCTCCCAGGCCGCTCTTCTGGATCTGCTCGTAGACGCCTTTTTTGAGGTACTGAGCTGTTTGATTCATCTGCTGGAACCATGACTGCTGCAAGATGCACAATGATTGGTCTTTTCTAATCACTGGATTGGTCTTCTTCAAATGTGAGACTGTCTTGTAATGCTTAATACCCCTGAGAATGTTTCACCCATTGAAAACGGAACATGTAGAATGAAACGTATTTTGAAAGAAATGTTTACTTTACCCTACATACATACTGTAGATTGAACTACACTGGATCAAAGGTGAGTCTCCTCACAACATTTGGCCATGACATAAATATTAGAGCTCTGATCAATTTAAATGCAAGTTTTGCTTGTGAAAAAAAAACAGTTAATCTATTATCATAAATAATATTCTGGGTTTGTTTGGTGTCACAGCAACACCATGGTTTACTTGAGTTTGCAAGTAGTTATTAGTATCTAGACTCTTGTCATAGCAAAATTTCTATATGCTTGATCTCCCTATACAGTGCCCAGAAACACACCTGGTTGGAAATAGACTCAATGCTATTTACATAGATAATACACATTATCAGTATGTAACTGAAGCAGGTTAACTCAAGTTGGACAGGAGGAGAGAGGAAAAGCAGTTTAAAGTGTTTGTGCTGCCGGCACAAAGGGCCTTAAGCTGACCTTTCATCCTCATATAACTGTACAAGTTGTTCTAGTAGTATTTGATTCATATAAAAATCACAGAGGTGGCCTTATAATCAATCAAAGCTTCCCCCAGTAATCCAATATCACTTTCAACTCAAACCCTAACCTCTAACATAAAATGCATCATCTCCCAAACTCTATATTGTTCCACAATATAACTGAACTTTACCTCAAGATGAAGTTGTGAGGCAAACTCAAACGGTTTCAAGCAAAAATGACAGTGTTCTGTGATTTTACTGAAAAGGTAAAATAATATACAACCCCATGATAATCAAAACATGGACCTGAATGTGGCAGATGTGGATGAAATCAGACCTGGGACAGTCAGAACGATATCTTGAGCATCATGCAAAGGCAAAATGATATTGCACTGATGATATTGCACTTTCCTGAACAATCCACTAGGGGGCAGCCAAGAGACATAGTGCGCAGCTGCCAACATCTTCCTCAATTCTCATGACCAAGGAGATCAAAGAGCCAAGAAGTTACTCAGACAGCATTTTGGAAACGATCATAAAATTGCCTCTGCTTACATGGATAAGGTTTTAAACTGGACACGTATTAAAGATGAGGATGTTCAAGCATTACAGGCATCTTCACTTTTTCTTCGAGGATGCTGCAATGTAATTTACAAGTCACGGTCCTGTTATCGAGCTTTTTATGAATTGGTGCAACAGTGCATTCCTGCAAGTTTATGTGACCAAAACAAAAGACTTGACACAAAAGAAAAAAATAATAATTATTATTATTGTTATTATTATTATTTCGGTTAGTTATTTTATTTATTTATTTATTTATTTATTTATTTTTCTTTTGCTTTCCTGAACTCAAATATATCAGTCATTGCCAGAACTTATGGAGCAATGTGTTTTTACAGCACCCCGAGTTTCAGAAAGGAAGCCATTTGAAGGTACAAATGTGGGACTTTAACTTTGAAATTCTCTAAACTTATACAGTAAAAATGCTTGATTTTGAGTTCGTATACAGTCAGGGTTGTCCTGAACTCAAATACTGTATATCAGTCATTGTCAGTTTTTTTTTTTTATTGCAACCCAAAATCAAATAATAAAGTAATGTCCCTCACAATTTCGTGGGATTTTTTAATTTATAAGGGACACTGATACCATGCTTTATGCTTCCTGTGAATATAATCCCATTCATCTAATTTCCATATGTTTTTAGTATATAGCCTGTGTTAACGCCTTATTTTGAAAACCGGACGTAGTCACATGTGTATCCTTGCGCCAAGTGCGACGCAATTTGATAAACTGTATTGCATTTGGTGTGCTCGGGTAGAATAAAGATGTCATAGCCTCTCTTCGGGTACGAGTTTCATACTGCAACACTTGTCTTTGCAAAGTGAGAAATCTGACAGAATAAAGTCGCTAACTCTCCCTGTCAGCTCAGCTCGCTCTGGGCCGTTTCAATGCATTTGCCATAAAGGTGAGAATACGCGCGCACTCCAAATTTAGGGGCGGCTGGTTTGACCACGGAGTTGCGAGTGACGGCTAGCTTGACCGCAGTCGTGGAAACCGTTTGACAAGAAGAGGACTGTTGTGGCTGTCAGAAATTAGCTTATTACACACGGCAACAGCCTGTATAACATATCAGTTTTTTACTTAGTGTAAATAAACAAAACACGGGGACATTTTAACTGGAGGAGAGGTTCGTTTAAAAAAGAAGGAACCGGTAAGTGTTGCTATTAGCTAGCCGTCTCCACTGGCTTGCATCGACTAGCACTGCTCAGCAAGCCCAAATAGAGAGGAGCTTCAGTCAGTGTTTCTGTGGCTGTCACTGAGTCATTAGCCAGCTAGCTAGCAATGCTATGCAAGATGCAGTGTAGCTATGCAATGCGTTATGTGTCTTGCGATTTGGCTGACCTTAAGCCGACAGCGAGTGCAACCAAAGGATTTTATAATGCCATGTAATTGCATTTTAGCGACTAACTACGTGTGTAAGCTATCTACAGAGAAGGTGCAGTCGGGGCTTGCAGTGGCAGCTTAGCTAACTAGCAGGCTAGCTAGCCGAGGTTTGACTTGGCTTGGCTGATGGTTCTGAGCTCATCACACTGGTATCTAAGCTGCCGTCCAGAATAGTAGTCTGCAGTGTTGACATGTCATGGAACAATATGTCTGATATTGTTGTCACTTTAACATATGTCATTACTAGCCCAGGCAGTAGCTAACTAGCTAGCCTGTGCCAAGCCATTATTTTCCAGTCTGCCTCTGTACTCACCACACCTACTATATCCAGTTGCTGTAACAGACTTGACTCAAACCTGTGTCCCACACATATTGAGCTGTTTAAGCAAACAGCAACCTGTCAGTCAGCCAGAGGAGAACTGTACAATAAAGCGAAACTGATGAAGGAGCCCTACCTGGGTCGTTTATAGTCCAAGTGCAAAACACCAGGTTGTTTTTTGAGAATGGGGACTAGGTATGCAGATAACCAACAGACAAGGAAATCTGTCTTTGTAGTTAGCACCTTACTGATCTTGGAGCTGTAGAGAAGACAACCTTGTAAATATGTCGAATGCACACAGAAGTGGTGAATAAGTTAAAAAGCCAAGAGGAGAATTGGACTTGGACATTGGATGTGGTAGGGCATGCATGGCTACTTACTCATACTAGCAACAATCTTTAAAGTTACCACAGCAGGTGTTTGTACCATGTTTCAGGTGTAACACTAACTACAATCTCAATCATGACAGCTGTCTATGAAGCCTGTGTACTAGTTATTCTACCAAATACACAAATAGTTTGTATAATGCATTAGGCTTATTATAGTTGTTGTCTGCTAAGCGTCAGATTGCTATGTGTGTGTTCTCCTCTCTGCTGGAGGTTGAAGAGAGTAGAGTGTTGTAAGATAAATCAGGCAGCATGATTTGTAATGTGTGTCCAAGTTTGGGGGTGTTTAACACAACTCTCATTTGGGAAATACCTGCCTCAAAAGCTAGAAAAAAAATGAGAGAATAGTGTTGTCATGCCAGCCAAAACTGGGCATACAGGTGAGGTACCTCAAATTCAGGCTGTTGTGACACCACTGCCCTTTCCTTGTTTTTGCTTATAGCTTGGAGAATAAAACAACCCTATTCTGAATCCCTTTAAACGTTTTTGTCTTTGTTTCCCAGCCGTGTATGGGCCAGGTGACTCCAGCCAGGCAGCATGAGCTCTAAGGGGGGCGGCACTGCCCTGACCCGCCGCAACTACAGACTGGCTTCAGACACAGACAAACCTAAAGCCACAGGTATGTGCGGGTATGAGACTATAGCATGTACAGGTAAGATACAGACACATATTTAAAGGGTCATTAAGTAGCCTAACCTATGACTTTTATTGACCTCTATTGGCAGCCAAGGGATTTGCAACAACATTGACATTTTTCTGGTACAGCTTATGGTAGCCTGTAATGGGCAGAAATATAAAGGTCACATTTTCACAATAGAATGAGTAAGCTAGTTAATTAGAGCAGAGATTCAGCAGAAACGTCTTGTGGAGAGGTAATTTATCACGATGCATATTAATATTGCTTTGTCATTTGTCATCTGTCATTTTGGGAAAGAACCAAACATGCCGATCGCTCACTCGTAGCACCATACTCCATCTTAGAGCAGTTCAAAATGCATGGGTGTGTGTGTGTGGAGGGGGTGGGGGGTTCCAAAACAGAGAGGAGAGTACGGGCCAGAAAGTTAGTTTTGGAAGCCAGAAATCTCAGCACCTGGCAAAGTAATCATTGAACAAGTGTTATTGCTCAACAATGCTATCAAACCCCCTGCAGATTTATTATGGCCATTTTGTGCTATGGGACAGTAAAAATCTTACTTATTGCACCTCTAATTACGTGAAACAATGGACAAATCCAAGACAAAGATGATATGCAAATAACAAACAGACAAATCTGAAACTATAGGTAAGGACTGCTGCAGGATTTTGACCAGATATACAGGTAAGGCATAGCTACAGACAAAGGCGACAGGTATTTTGGGTATGCAACTCCCATGCATTTCTACTGTTTCCTGCTTTTGTGTGGCAGTATATTATATTGTATATGTCTAATTAGAAGACATATGGACAGTCAACTGATAATTGAAATTGTATGCCATTCTTTCTTCTCCTCTCTTCCTCTCTGTCAGGTATAGTGAATGAGAAGTTACTGAGCGACTACCTATACCATGTGTTCCCTTCCACCAAGCAGGGACCTGCACTGGCTTCCCTCAGGTAGTGTACCGACTTGATCTTCTATCCTCTCTATCCCCTGGTCTGCCAGTAGCCCCACTACAGTAGAGTCTCATCAGTGTGTCTGGTGATGTTGTGTAGTGGCTAGTCCCTGGCTGTGACCGGAATGGATCACTATCTGCGTTTTAGGGCACTAATACGTATGTCAGACATTTGTTAGTGTCCAAATCGTAAAATTATATTGTGGAATGATTTTGAGGGCACTACATATTTCCCACAATGCACTGTAATATGTAGTGAACAAGCCTGGTCACTAAAACCATGAAAGTATACCAAAATGCATTGCGAGTCCGTCGTCACCTGGCTGCTACCAAGCAACCAAGTTGTAACCCTTCTGTGGTTTTATAATGATGGCATCCTCTTCTTCACCAAACCTCATTTACTAATGCAAGTAAATAAACTTTTTTTGATACCAAAAAGATGTCAAGCTATTCTAAAGATGTTTTCTTTTAACTGCCAATTAATAATTAATTATAAGTGCACGTTTTGTAACGCTAATTTGAGCTCGTTAACGCTAACATTAACATTAAGGTCTGTTGTTCAGGAAGGTATTTATCTCTAGCTGCAGGTTATACGGTACATAGCTTATTGTAATGTGTTTTTTGTTAATGTCAGGTAGTGAGAAGTCCAAAACGTGAAGGAAACCGCACACCTGGATTGGCGAAGTGCTGGCTGTGTGAAAATAAACAGAAAAAAGTAGCCACACACATAACTCCGATGCATAGAATATTTATTCACCGACATAAGGTCGGAAAAAGCCGAGATGGGAACGTCGGTGAATATTTTTTTCTGTTTAATGTCAGCTAGTCACACATATGTGGTTGGCTTTGAAGGAATATTAGTAACTTGTCAAATGTTAGCTGAAACATTTGTTTATGCGACTGGTGAATGCAGACGCAGGTTGATGATGAATGATGATGAATTAAGTGTCCGAATTCACTCATTAATCATGTGTGATTTACCGCTAATTAGTGCACTAATAGAGCAGCACTATATAGGGAAATACAAATGAGGGAATAGTGATCCATTCCCTGCCACAGCCCCTGTCTCTGGGACTACACTTTCCCCTGCTGGTCTAGGGTTGAATCTCATCAGAAACTTCTTTCCTTCGTTTCCCCTACATTGTGTCCCTCTCTGCTTTCTTAGTGTCCTTCGGTAAAACCTGAACCCCTCACTCTCCTTTGAAGCTGCACTGGGCAAGTTTTTTTTTAAGTAAAAATTCACCCCGTCTTATCAGCCTAAATCACAAAGTGGGGCTACAGTAGAGAAGATAAATTGAGAAATTGTGGTGTCAGGTTTGGACACTTCTCCGCCAACATGGAGTGGCAAAATGAAACTTGAGAGTGAAATATAAACTGTCTCCTAAACAGCAGTGAGCAGCGCTATGGCTGGAGAAAGCTGGACTCATCAGGTTAGATCTTTGCCTCTCTTGTCCATTTGTTATTCTAGTGTTACAGTGCCCTAGAGCCACTGGCCCCTTTCCCTAAGCCAGGCAGACTCATGTTACCCCAAGCAGCTCTATACATAGACACACACACACACACACACACACATACACACACACACAAATACATAGCTGCTGTAGTTTGATGTGGCTCCACTAGTGTTGATCTATATTGATACAGAGACTAGTAGCAGTGCTAGTACAGTAGGCTACATGTAATAAACTAGAAAATGTGCTCAGTAGGGCAAAGACCTCCACCATGTCTGAAAACCACCTTTTGGTTATATGCCATGCCCAACACCATGCCCCCTTTTGGCCAATTGAGATGAAAAGTTAATCAGTTCTTCCTTGGCCCATAACCAACCTTCATACCAAGTTTTGTACAAATCCATGTGTGACAACAGCAACTATCTAATCAACCAACATCAATCATTCACTGTGCCATCGAAAATAACTACTTTATTTTAGTCTGTGACATGTCAATTTACTTGTGACTAATTTACTGTCTTCATGGCTCATTAACCTAAAATTTATCACTAACTTCACATGGAGGACACAGTAATGTGCAATAAATAAAGCGAAGGAAACACAAAATAAATAACTACATTGTCCTACTTGTAATTACTGATTTCTATACTTGATGAGTGAATACTTCACATCAGAAGTTATCTTAAATAACTTAAAGACCTTACTATTTCTTTATTCTGAAACCATGCAGTAAGGAAACAAAGGATAGATTATTTAATATAAAATTGTAGGTTATTCAGATATTTACATGACAATATGAGTGCATTTGACTATAAGGAAACAGTAAAGTGATAGAAAGAATTGAACAATTTAGTTTAAAGGATAACACTGGTGTTTTTTAATGCGTTTCTTATCGTCAACAAATCCTATGAAAATAACAAAATCAGAAATTGATTTGTTTTGCTAACAAGTCTCGTCCATGTAGCCGATGCCCAATGAAGCCATGTCCCAGCAGCCATAGAACTCCATTGTATTAAAAAAACGATTAAAAACACGTCAAACAGCCATGCCGTTGCTCTGGGCAGCATATTTCATCATTGCGATGCATCGGCCCAGCCGACTTTTTCCTCAAACAACTTAATAAGCCGACCATAAACACGTTTCCATCTCAGGAAAGTAGTTCCGTAGCACCGAAAATAGTCCCCGGCGTACTGAAGAATTTGTTACCATTTCAATTTGATTTGGTAATAACTACAATAGCCTGACTTTTCATGATAACAGTTAGCGATTTTTTAAATGTAAACAAAGTCTTTGTGAGCTGTATTTCAAGGTTTTTAGCTTACAATTGGAGCCAATGACTTCCGGTTTGAAGGCTAAAAAGGGAGCGTGGGAAGTCAGAGTCAAAGTAACGGGAGTAGAGCAAACGCATTGTTGATTTTATTATTTTCATAGGATTTGTTGACGATAAGAAATGTATTTAAAAACACCAGCCGTATCCTTTAAATTAGTATTGATTTAGCCAAATTTCCATATATATTTACCGATAATTAATATTTAAGTAGATCTATAACTGCAGGTTAAAGAGATGAAAGTAGAATTTATGTGACTGCTCTATGTTGGGCTTTTCTTTGATCCCAAAGTTTTCAAGATGTGTTGTTTTAGGGGGCAGAGTGCATGGCAGCATTGTCAACAACTAAGAGTAAATGTTATGTATTTTTTTATTTTTTATTATACTTTAAAATTAAAGTCACTTTATATGTAAAATGCCAAGTTCCTTTCAAAGATTTTAGAAAAATTTGCTGTATCTCTGGTAATCTGTTGTTCTACATATGTTCATATTGTGACATGACCTGAACCTACAACCATGCTTGGCTGGCAAAAACTACCATAAAACCTCAATTAAAAGCCGAGTCCCAATTAAACACAGAGTCCCTTTTACTGGCCGGGTGTGGCTACACGTTTTGACAAATAAAGGCCGGTCTCAATTAGAAGCCGGTTGCAATTGATGCTGCGAAGCAGTTTTTTTTTTTTTTTTACTTGCACTCAAACGTGAGTCACATTTGTTGATCGCCATGGCGGCACAGAGAAAAAAGTAGTCTACGACCTGAAATTCAAGCTGTCAGTTGTCAAATTTGCTGAACAAAACAAAAAAGGAGAAGCAGCAGCAAGACATTTCTCCGTTAATCTTTTTTCGGCTTGTGAAACAATCAGAAAATAACGTTTTATTTCTCTGATTCACCGGCTTTCTCGCTACCACTACTCCCTCTCTTCATTCACTTTCTAGCTCGGTCGACCAGTGCTTCTCTCTCTCTCTCTCTCTCTCACTCTCACTCTCTCACTCTCTCTCTCGGAGCGAGATCAAATGAGTCATTCGTAATTGATATGTTATTCGATAGCCTAATTTTTTATATAAGTAATATTCATACTGGTTTAAATAAACAATTTGATAGTATTTCCCATCTTTGCTGAGCAAGAGTTTTGTGCGAAAGGAATTGAAGGCCTGTCCCATATAGACGCCTGTCCCAAATATAGGCCGGTTGAGTTCAGTGTTTGAAGCAAATAAAAGCCCGGGCTATTAATTGAAGTTTTACAGTATGTTTGGTTCTTCATGTAGCAAATGTGTTATTATTAAGTTTTTTTTTTTTTT
The DNA here is from genome assembly GCF_046629955.1 of Centroberyx affinis. NCBI lineage: Eukaryota > Metazoa > Chordata > Actinopteri > Beryciformes > Berycidae > Centroberyx > Centroberyx affinis. Next base: position 200,300 of record NW_027279669.1, read on the forward strand.
TGTAATCTCAAGAAACCTGCATGAAATCACATTCTCTACAATAATTACTTCTACTAATTAAATATTTTCAAAAACGTATTTTCTTGCAAAATAAAAGTGTGTGTGTGTGTGCTGCAGTGTCCAGAGTCCAGTGTCTATGAACAGAAAGTAAACATAAACTACCTAGGATAGATAGCTCTATTTTGGGCTGATTGTTGAACTCTGGCTGTGGGTTTCATCGCTGGAGGCCGAAGCATCGGCATCTTCCTGTGCGATGCAGGTCTTTGTTTTCTCCCTCTGGCTGGGAGCTTGAACAGTGACTTAGTGGTCTTACTGTTCAGGGTCAGGGATGCAGCACAGAAATTTCCTGAAAAATCTGCTGACACCCTTCTTCTTCTTCTTTGCCTTTTTGGTTTCATTGCTGAAGGCCGAAACCTTGTCATCGTCCTGTGCGATGCAGGTCTTTGTTTTCTCCCTCTGGCTGGGAGCTTGAACAGTGACTTAGTGGTCTTACTGTTCAGGGTCAGGGATGCAGCACAGCAATTTCCTGAAAAATCTGCTGATGCCCTTTTTCTTCTTCGCCCTCTTGGTTTCATTGCTGAAGGCCGAAGCATTGTCATCGTCCTGTGCGATGCAGGTCTTTGTTTTCTCCCTCTGGTTGGGAGCTTGAACATGGACGTTCCAAGCGAAGTCCGCAGCAAAATAAACTTTGTCATCGTCCTCCACCTGTTCGATGCACAGGTTCTTCTTGTTCACCCGCTTGCCGTGGGTTTTCCAGTGTGCACCAGAAAATCTTCTTTTAGCCTTCTTTTTTGCCCACTTGCTGTGGGCTCGATCATTGAAGGCAGAAGCATCGGGATCTTGCCTTTGGATGCAAACCACCACATTTGCTTTTGCCCTCTGGATGGGGGATTGAACATGGACGTTCCAAGCGAAGTCTGCAGCGTAGTAAACTTCCTCATGGTCGTCTTCTATGTCAGGTGTCCAGGTCAGAGATTTCCAGAAGCCTCTGAAAAATCCCTTTATACCCTTCTTCTTTTTTGCCCTCTTGCCATGGGCTTCATCGCAGGAGTCTGAAGCATCATCTTCCTCCTGTTCGATGCAAGGCTTCTTTTTCCCCCTCTTGCTTTTCCAGAGTCCTCCAGAAAATCGTCTGCTACCCTTCTCTTTCTTCGCCCTCTTGCTGTGGGTTTTCCGGAGTCCTCCAGGAAAACTTCTGCTACCCTTCTCTTTTGTTGTCCTTTGCACTTGGCTGTCATCTGACTCAACTGCCTTGCTGATGTTTTTGCGCAGGCAGTTTGTGGCCAAGTTGCTAAGAGGAAGATCAGGGGTATCAGAGATGCTGCAGTCCACAGTGGCATCTGCCGCCTCATCATTTGGAGTCAAGCTGTCCATAACCATAACTGACTCAGCTCTTTCAGTGATAGCCCTGAGTTTGTTTGCCAACACAACAAGTTCCTTATCCATAATGTTGTCATTAATGGTTGTTTTTGGAGGTGCAGAGGGGCCTTCCACCTTTTGGGTCAAGTCGTCTTCAACCACAACATCAGAGACCTGGGTGGTACCAGTGGCCTGGGTGGTACTGGAGACCTGGGTGGGACCAGAGGTCTGGGTGGTACTGGAAGCCTCAGTGGTATCGGAGACCTGGGTGGTACCAGAGGCCTGGGTGATACCAGAGGCCTGGGTGATATCAGAGACCTGGGTGGTACCGGAGGCCTGGGTGGTACTGGAGGCCTTGGTGTTATCTGAGAACTGGGTGTTAGTGGAGGCCTGGGTAGGACCAGAGACCTGGGTGGTACCGGAGGCCTGGGTGGTAGTGGAAGCCTCGGTGGTAGCAGAGGCCTGGGTGGTACCTGACACCTGGGTGGGACCAGAGGCCTGGGCAGTACTGGAGGCCTCGGTGCTAGCGGATGCCTGGGTAGGACCGGAGACATGGGTGGTACCGGAGGCCTGAGTGATACCGGACACCTGGGTGGGACCGGAGGCCTTGGTGGTAGCGGAGGCCTGGGTGTTAGCGGAGGCCTGCGTAGGACTGGAGACATGGGTGGTACCGGAGGCCTGAGTGATACCGGACACCTTGGTGGGACTGGAGGCCTCGGTGGTAGCGGAGGCCTGGGTGGTAGTGGAGGCCTCGGTCTTAGCGGAGGCCTGGGTAGGACTGGAGACCTGGGTTGGACCGGAGGCCTGGGCGGTACTGGAGGCCTGGGTGGTAGCAGAGGCCTGGGTGGTACTGGAGACCTGGGTGGTACCGGAGGCCTGGGTGGTAGCAGAGGCCTGGGTGGTACCGGAGACCTGGGTGGTACCGGAGGCCTGGGTGGTAGTGGAAGCCTCGGTGGTAGCAGAGGCCTGGGTGGTACCGGACACCTGGGCGGTACTGGAGGCCTCAGTGTTAGCGGAGGCCTGGGTAGGACCGGAGACCTGGGTGGTACCGGAGGCCTGAGTGGTACCGGACACCTGGGTGAGACCAGAGGCCTGGACCCCCCACTGCAGTGAAACCAGACCGATGGGATAAATGATGATGTTGCCAGATCTCTCGAGAGTGTGTTGCTGAGACAGAGACAGGTCTCGAACAAAGTTAATTTTCTCCTGATTTGTCTGTCTGAAAAATGCCATTTTTGTGTCAGAATGTTCGGAAGATATGTAGCTGAAAAATGGGTCCAATATTTACTTTGGTGACTATGGGGCGAAAGAATCGGTCATAACCTGTGCTCACGTTCACTTCTCCCATTGGAGTGAATAGACTCAAGACCTGCCACTAATCTCCTAAAGGGGCGGGGCAGTGGCGAAACCCATGTGACACAGATACAGGAAATGACTCGCAGTTGCGCCGTCTCATTTCCAAACCGCCTCTGGCCTCACCTCGCGTGGCCCTACAGAGGTGTGTCCAAAGCCGAATGCGACCAATGATGGCTCGTTTGAAAGATTATAGCCTCGCCTATTGGCTAGAGTTGACAGACAGTTTTGAAACACAATGGGAGCAGACTGGGTTTGAATGTAAAGGCGTAACTTAGCACCCGATCGCTACTGTTGATAGCACACCTCTGCTGTCACTCAGAGTAGCTTGGCCAATACTCGGTCATTGGGGACGAAACTTACCAAACCGGTTCCAGACCCCTTTGTCTATCACAGACTAAGCCAATGGGCTTCTACACTGTCATATAGGGGAGGAACACAATGCGGAAGAAAGCACAGCCAAAGTAGCTTGCGGCTAGCACCGAGTCTGTCCGGCAGCTTCAACTAATCATATAAAATATTAAAGGCTACATTGAAAATTTTCAATCAGATTTTATTTAAAGGTCTTATATGTAACTTTTACAAACTTTTTACATGTATAAATCGTTTTTTATTGCCAATGTGTGAACGGGTTGTAACGTAACTTAAAAAATGAGACCTCAGCCGACTTTCTCCGTTGCCTGTAACAGTGTGTAAAGCTACAGTCTATGTGAAGGACTCGGGATGTTTTTTCTGCGAGATTCCAACGGATGTGACGTTATGCGCGCTCCCGTGGCTAGTCTCTTCAGCTTCGCTACCTCTATAGCTTGCTTGCTCGTAACGTAATACTTTCTGAGTGGATATGTTAGTTGGCTAGCTTGCCAAACACTTCACCAGCTTGATCCATAATACTAATTTATGTAGCTATTATGACAAATAGTGTTGATTTTAGCCAACAATAAATTATGTAACGTTACAAAGCAAAGGTGTATAACGATTGCCTTCTACTAGCCAAGAGCAATGCAAGGCAGCGGCGCACACGGGACAAGTTTGCCTTCAGGGCTTTCTGGTAGAAAGCCTTAGGGTAACCCTAAACCCTACCCAAACCATAACCGTGGATTTCTGGCAGAAAGGCTTTCTGGCAGAAAGCTCTGAAGGCAAACTTCTCCCGTGTGCGGCAGCGGCGGCCAAATAACGTTATCTAACTGTACACAAAGCTATGCTAAGTTTAGCCAGCTAGCTATAACTTAGCTACGCTGCATGGATCTGGCATTTGTACAGTGAACTACAATGCTGATTTACAGTCATGGTGAAATAAACAATGGTAAGCTGTAATGACACAGCAAGGTGAACTACAGTCATTCAGGAAATTATGAATACATATAACGTTACATATTCTGTGTAGTTCACTAACAGTTAGCGTTATTGCAGATAACAGATAGTGACATTGCTGAGCCTCACGGTGAAACTCCTCTTCCATCTCCCGTTCTACCTCTTCTTCCTCCTCTTCTGTAGGAAACCTCTTGGCTTCCAAGATCTTGGGGCTCACCTGGAACGACTGCTGTCTGAGGGAGAACCCACTGAGGAAAGCAGAGGTATACACACACTTACGCTTATACACACAGACACAAACACAGATGCTTGCAACCACACAAAGACGCGCAAACATGCAACACACATTTTGAGCCTTCAGACATAGTTCTCATTTCTTTCTATACTATCTGTAAAAGCTCATTATTCCATTTGTTTGAGCTGCTGATTCTTCCCCCTCCTTACTGTCCTTCAGGGTTTATTTAGAGAGTAATTGCATGTAATTGCATACGTATTGTAATCAGCCTCCCATTGAGAAGCAGCCGAAGTCTGGTGTTGCATATTAAATGGCTCTGGGTGGTCACACCTTGGGAGGCAATCAAGTATTTCTAAAACAGCTGGAGTCATGTTTAAGAGGTGGTGGAGAGTGTGTGTATAATTTAGTGGTGTGGCTGGGGGGTTCTGCATATTGATTGGTACTTATAGTACTTTGGGCATGGTGGTATAAATTGTATGAATCTGCAGCAAAGAAAAATTCTCTAATGTATTTATTTGGTTTTATTCCATTTATGACATGAATACATCAGTTTTACATGATGCAAAGACTGCTTTTTACACACTACTGAATGATCACTCTTATGATCAAGATTATGGTTAGATCATTTATATTGATCACTCTTTCTACGGTGTGTTTCTAGTTCTAGTGTATTCTCTTGCCAAACCATCCCATGGTCTTTAAGCAAACTTGAATTTGTAAGACAAAACGAGGGGGGAAAAAATGATTATTCTTTATCGCATTGGTCCTGGTCCCTAGGCTGTACAGACAGAACTTACACAGAGACTAGCCTATGCAATCGCACTATCATTTAACAATGTTGGCTGTCTTTCTGTTTCTGCAGATCAGCCCAATGAAGGTCGTTTGGGCCCTCAGACTGTAGTTCTGGATCACACCAGCGGCTTCGAAGGACTTCTGTTTGTAGACGATGATCTACTAGGGGTGAGATTGCATATTATACACTGGGTAGTTTCAGCCAAGTAGTAAAGTAATGCTTTATTGGTTGCAATCCCAGCTCTTTAGGTAAACAGGGAGCTAGTTAACAACCTCTCCTGTTTTCTCCAGTTTATGATTCCTATGTTTGTACACTACTTTGAGAGAACTTTTCAGACAGTAACCGTTACCACGCCACATACCTATTACATCACCATCATAACTACAACCACAGTAGAGTACGCCCTCTCGGCTATTATTTCTACATGGAACGATTTTTATTTTGTCTCTACGTCTGTGTTCCCTTATTCATTCTCCTTTCCTGCTCCACTTTTAATGAGACATGACAGCTCTTCCGCAAAATATGGTCTTGGAATACATCATCTAACAAGTGACATGCTTTGTATTTTAATGCTTCTAGGTCATCGGCCACAGCAACTTCAGCTCCATCAGAGCTACTACATGTGTATATAAAGGTAAATGCCTCTCAGACAGGTCGAGCAAACTTCCTCCTCTGTATATCCCAATTTATATCATGAGAAGTACAAACAGATGGACTGCATGGTCTATAAGAGGCAATGTCACAGTTCTTTTGGATTACTGCATATAAAGTGGAAAGTGTGAAAGGATTTTTTTGACATGTGCCTGATTACTACTGGTGCATACAAACTTGCCTCATAGTTATCAAGTGATGGGTCAAATTTAAGATGTTAGTGGTAGTAGTAGTAGTACTAGTTCTTACACTCTATTAAGTATTAAGTATTCCAAGAAACAGTACATCCAACAACACAAAGACATAAGCACAACACGGCACACTTGAACCATGTGATGGCCTTGTGCTTAACCGTCATCGCCATAGTGTTGTGTCTCATGTGAAGTTCTTTATGTCTATAGAAATGTCTTTATGTCTTTAGAAAATGGGCTGGAGTTTTTTAAGAAAAAACTAACATATCATGCAGTGTGTTGTATGAGGGTTGAGGTTGTTCTTTACAGCAGATTATTATCAGATCAGTTTTTATAGGCACAGACAACCCTGATTAGAGTAGACACAGTGCAATGCAGTATTTCATTGCATTTTTACACTGTATTCATTCATAGAAGAGCAGCAGAGTGTGATAGCAGAGCAAGAAGATTACCACCAACGCTACAGTGAATAACAGTATAATTTAGCCCCTTCATGTTTAGAATTGGGAATAGTAATGATAAAGTATCAAAGAAAACCCTTTTCTCATATTGATTCTCTCTCCAGGGAAATGGGCGTACGAAGTGCTGATCTCCTCCCAGGGGCTGATGCAGATAGGGTGGTGTACGCTCAACTGTCGCTTCAACCAGGAGGTACACACACACACACACACACACACACACACACACACACATATATAGTACGCATACATGGAGAGACTACAATGGCTTCAACTATTGATTGTTCTCATTTTTAAATAATCTATTGAATTTTCTGTTGAACGTTTTAATAATCTGTAATAAACACATATTTTACACATTTCAAAATATTACAAATCAATAATCTATAATGTCTGTTTAATCTTATCCGTAAAATAGTAATTTACAAGTTAAAATAAAGAGTCTGTATTAGTGCACTTAAGATGCACCTATCATATAATTTTTTTTTTTTACTATTTTCCAGGAGGGTGTGGGGGACACTCCTGACTCGTATGCCTACGATGGGAACAGAGTGCGCAAGTGGAATGTGACTACCACTAATTATGGCAAGGTGAAGGAGAATACAATAATTAAATTCAAGATGGTGATGAAGGGCAGAGATTGTCTTGTTGTATTACATAGCTATAACAAGCATGTTGAATTTTAAGCATTGTTGTATGTTCCATTGAAAAAATACGCCTTGAGGAGGTTTCAAGAGAGAGTCATCAATCCTGAGTATTTATATGCATTTGTTTGTAGTATTTTACCAACATGACTGATGTTCAGTGTGTTTTATCTTTTTTCAGTCGTGGGCAGCTGGAGACATTGTGAGCTGTCTGATAGACCTGGATGAGGGAACCATAACGTTCTGCTTGTAAGTCAAACTAACTCGGTTACATTACTGTAAAACCAGCTCACTTGCAATACTCTGAAGAATACTTGGCCTTCATTCCATATCGTGTGTGTGTGTTTTCTTATTGGTTCAGGCATAATTCTAATCAGTACAGTATCTTTTCCACATGATGTAAATCTGTCAGTTCTAACTGTCCCGTTTGACATGTAGTGGTTGAACTGGCCAATCTCGTTCTTGATCACTCTGTTTTATTCTAAAAGCTGTTAAAAAATTAAACTGGTTGGTCAAAGTTTGAATGCACTTGCCAATGGGACTGATTGGTGAACATGTTTGATGCAGTGTCTTGATGCTGTGTTTGTTTTGTGTGTCCTCAGGAATGGCCAGTCTCTGGGCACAGCCTTCACTAACATTAAGATGGGTCCCGGCATCGCCTACTTCCCTGCCATCAGCCTCTCCTTCAAAGAGTCGGTGGCCTTCAACTTTGGCAGCAGACCTCTCAGATATCTTTCCAGCCCAATAGGAAA